>NC_045441.1:39511304-39691149 GCF_002776525.5 Piliocolobus tephrosceles
TGTGTGTGTGTGTGTGTATATATATATATAGTGTGTGTGTGTGTGTGGTTTTTGTTAAAGGAACAACAATTTTGCATGGCTTAAAGGTTATTTAAAAGTTGTTTTAAATCAATGAAATACAAAAATGATAGATAAAACTAAATGGGTATAGGAAGTTAGAAAAAAATGAAAAATATTGTAAAAGGTTATAAAACATTTATAGAAACTTACCTGTGCGGTTAAAGCTGAATGAGGTTGGATGGATTTGTTTATAAGGTTTTATTAAAATTAGGTTTATTGTTAAAAATACATTAATACAAAGGTAAAACTTGGTTTTCTCTTTTGAACAAGCTTTTCATAAAGTATTGATAAAAAATAATAAAGGTTTTTATTTACCTCTTGAGTAAGCTGCAATAAAAAAAGAGGAGAAAGGAAGACACATTCACCATGTCTTTATTAGGTCTGAAAACTGAGCCTCCTCTTTTTTTTTTTTTTTTTTTTTTTTGAGACAGGCTCACTCTGTTGCCCAGGCTGGAGTGCAATGGTGCTATCTTGGCTCACTGCAACCTCTGCCTCCTGGGTTCAAGCAATTCTCCTGCCTCCGTTTCCCGAGTAGCTGGGATTACAGATGCCTGCCACCATGCCCAGCTAATTTTTGTATTTTTAGTAGAGACGGGGTTTCTCCATGCTGGTCAGGCTGGTCTCCAACTCCCGACTTCAGGCGATCCACCCGCCTCGGCCTCCCAAAGTGCTGGGATTACAGGCGTGATCCACTGTGCCCGGCCAAGTCTCTTCTTAATCAAAGAGTAAATATTTTTGCTTTTTGAAATCTTTGAAAAAAATCACTTTGACTAAATGAATATTATTTTACTGTGACCCCATTTTGAAATCAAGTGTTTCAAGCCTTTGACATTTGACAAACTTCCTAAAATGAAACTTCAAATTCTAATTGAGTCTTTTTCACATTGAACTAACTTTTGGAGATTAGGGCTCCTGGAAATCCAAACAGGGACCCTGGAACTCCAAGAGAAGCATATTACACATATTTGGTATGTGAAAATCATACTGGATGCATTGTTGCATAAGAGATGGTGTGGTGTTTAATTTTCTGTTTTGTTTGTTTTGTTTGGTTGGTTTTTTGGAGACAGAGTCTTACTCCAGGCTGGAGTACAGTGGCACCATCTTGGCTCACTGCAACCTTTGCCTCCCAGGTTCAAGCAATTTTTGTATTTTAGTAGAGATGGGGTTTCACCATGTTGGCCAGACTGGTCTCAAACTCCTGACCTCAGGTGATCCACCTGCCTCAGGCTCCCAAAGTGCTGGAAATACAGGTGTGAGCCACTGCGCCCAGCCAAGAGATGGCATTTAACTTTCTTCAGGTTATTTTTATATGAATATGCTACTAATATGCATTCTATAATTGTAAAAGATACCGAAAAATTTGATGTGTCTTGACATAAACAGTAAATTGCTTTATTCTGATCCTCTCTTTTCCTAAAAGTTCTTTGTAAATGCCAAAGCATTGTATCTTCAAGTAACCTTATGGAGAAGATCACAGCAAGCACTCTGAAATCAAGTTTCTGATAATTTTGGAGACCATGCCATTGCACAAGACAAAAAAAAATCCAGTAATCTAATTTAAAACCTGATGAGTTCATAAAGATTGCTAACCCAACTTCAAGCAGAATAAAAGTTAAGTACATGGCACTGAAGTGACAGAGCACTGAAATAATTTTTGTGACTTCTTTTTGTTTGAAACACAGTAGGTTCTTTTCATGTTTTGTTTTTTAACATCAAGAAAACTTTTCTTTCTGAGCTATTTATAGCTTATAGCAATTGGGTAAAGTATACTGTTGTGGGCAAACTGAGACATTTATCTTTCATTCTACCTGCTTTCTCCAAAATTCAGAAACTATTTGTATTTTCATTTTATGGCAATATACTTACTTGCATAAGTTCAATAGGATCTGTTTTCTTTTGTAACAGGACACATTGAAAGCACTGGTTATTTTACCAAGGCTTCGACTGGAATGATAGATTTTCAGATATGACCAGACTGGTTCGAAAGGCTGAAGTTGACTTTATAGCCAGTGGACTTGGCAAATGGCTGGCCTGGTTCCTTGTCAACATAGTTCCCTTACAAGGTTGCTGACTTTGCGGTAAGTAAAAGCATGCCACTTTCTGCAAGGCCCAGTAATCTCAAGATATTCTGAGATCTCGAGAAGAAAGAAATTTACCCAATTCATACAGGTATTACCAGCACAGTTAGGTGGTGAATCCTTAACTTGGCTTCCTAGCCACAAGAGGCGTTTAAAAGTCTAATCTGAGATTCCTTATCAAAAAGTTCCAGCAAAGCCAACTAAAATGAGTCATTATGGCCACTCTTCTTGCTGCATCTTATGCAAATAATCATGCCAAGTATAATAAGTGTAAAACTTATTTTACAAATAAACTGATTCTACTATGATTTATCTTTGGTAAAACTGGAGGAACCGGAGAGAGAAAAATTATTTTTCAATACCCTACCTGTTATTCAGTTCTAGCACAGACTATTGTTTTTGTGATATTATTATTTGCCTACAATTTGGACTGAATCCTGAATTATCTTCCGGCTACAAGTCTCTAAAGAAGAAGAAGGATTTAATGTTCTGCCTGACATTTTTAGTTGTTCCCTAATGGAATTCAGGTTTGTTTGATCTGGCATATAAATTATCTTTCTGACTATAATCCAATCCTGTATGCATTATGCTTCTACTGTTCAGATAATTAATGCTATATATCTCTTGTGGTTTTATTTCTTCTGAGAAAACTAAAACGTCATTCCAAAGACTAGAGATGATTCAACAAGCAACAGCAGCTAATAAATTACTGACGCGACTGAGGTTTCATTCTTGCCACTCTGTAATGCCATCCTAATTTGGCTTTTGGGTTCTCTTACAATTCTTCACTAAAACATCTTTTCTTTCCTCCCTAACATGTGACAGGGCTCTCTGAGAACGACCCTTCCCAGTGACAAGGGACCCCTTGACACTCAGCCTTTAATCATCAATGCTTTCAAGAAGAAATATTTTGTATCAAAAGGGGGAAATGAAGAAATAAATACACTTTTTATCTACAGAACGTGAGCCCCTTTTAATTATCAGGCCCAGGGAGGCACTGAAATGCAGCGGTGGTCATGTCCCACACCCAACTTGAGCTAAATAATTACCTCTTAAAGCCAATTGCTACTTGAGCTCTAACACTGAGTGAATTTTATGCCAAGTATCTATAAAATGACATGCACTGGACACCATAACTCATCTGCCACAGTTCAGGAGTGTATAGTCAATCACCAATCAGCGTTATTTCTGTAAACTAGTGAGAATCCTTGTCAAACAACTTTGTGTCAGCCACACCTTCTTCCTTTTTGCCCTAAAAAACCTTCTTGTAACTACGGCTGAATGGAGCATTCCCCAAGGAAAACGAAATGTGTACCAGGCTACAGTCCTCAACCTTGGCCCAAATAAACTATCTATATTAATTTTGAGTCAGTTTCTTTCTTTAGGTTGACAATGGTGAAAAACAGAAAGCCCCTTGCAATCCACGGATGGGACTGGATCACTGACTGGGCCTTCACTGCTGTGTTGACAGTTGTGATGTCTCCCCATCCTCTGAACTATCAGAAGCTGAGTCACAGTCTTCACATCTCCAGCTTTTTAGGTGACCTTATTTCGCTAAAAACGAAAGTCTTTCTAGATCTTTCACTTGGTTTTTCTGGCTGTTTCATCTTTTACAAGGAAGAAGACACAAAGAGAACAGCTACTAGAGGTCTAAGGGTGAGGAAGAGTGGATTTTACTGTGAATTGGTGTCGTCAGGATCAAGGAGGACAAGGGTGAACATGGTCCCAACCAACTTATCTCAAAAATGTCAGGAACAAAAGCAACAAAACAACATTCATAGAGTGAGCAAAACTTCAAATAAAAAATTCTGATTCTCTTTTTTTTTTTTCTTTTGAGACAGAGTCTTGCTCTGTCACCCAGGCTGGAGTGTGATGGCATGATCTCAGCTCACTGCAACCTCTGCCTCCCGTGTTCAAGCGATTCTCCTGCCTCAATCTCTTGAGTAGCTCGGGTTACAGGCACCTGCCACCACGCCTGGCTAATTTTTGTATTTTTAATAGAGACAGGGTTTCACTGCATTGGCCAGGCTGGTCTTGAACTCCTGACCTCAGGTGACCTGCCCACCTCAGCCTCCCAAAGTGCTGGGATTACATTTGCGAGCCACTGCACCCAGTCACAAAATTCTAATTCTGCAATTTCAAATAATTCTGATAGGAAAGGAAGTCGGGAGAGTAGGGGGGAAGAGGAGAGGAAGGGATAGTTGGAGAGAGGGAGGGGATAGAAAATGTCAGGGATCCAAAGGTCTTACATAGACACGCATGGAGTACAGATTTTCAAACGATATGCAGAAACATGGGGAAAAGCACAATCTCTTAAGTATAAGAGAATCACAAAACCATTACCGAAGCTTCAGCAGAGGTGAAGAAAAAATAATCTGAGGTTTGTGAAAAACTCTTAAAGACAGGAAGTCTCTGCCAGTTCAGCTGAGCTCCACTAGACCTTCTATTCTCATCTGGCTCTCATTCTCCTCTTCCCTTCCCGAACACCACAGGGCTACAGGGACATGCTGGCTCTGCACGCAGACACATCTGTGTCTAAGCCTGGGACACTAAGACGGTTACTTTATTTCTCTGAGCTCTGGTATCCATATCAACAAACCTGGTGAGACACAATTTTAACAGCAGAGGCTGCACCACAGGCCACTGAAGGGCAGGAAATCAGGTGTCCAGCCTTGGGCTACATGCACCTATCTGCACCATGGCACTGAGAAGGTCTGCATACAAACTTGAGTCCCCAGTCTTCACATCTCTTCTAGAAATATACAGATGGAGCACGCTTCCAAACTCAGCTAGTGGAATTAACACCTAACATTCACTGGAACAGTTTTGTCTTTTTTAGTCTCATTTATTAGTAAGGATAAAATACTAGATATTAGTAAAATATACTTGTGAAACAAATATAAATAGGGATAATGAGCATTTTCTTTTCTTCGTAATCAGAAGGCATTTATGGGTTTGATAATCTTATAATTAATTATAAAAATCTTCATTTTTATTCTGGGTACTATGACTTAACTACTCTAGAATATTGTGTCCAAAATATGACTTTAAGATGTGTTTCATAAACACCAACAAGATCAATAAAATTAACTTATCACATGGTATATTCCCAGATCATATCAGGAGTACCAAAGAACAACTAAAAATTACTAGCAAGCAGACAAGTTCAATGACTGATACTCTTCTCTGCCACAAGGCATAAGCTACAGTTCACTGATAGCAATATTGACTGTTTACACTTAATTATAACATCCATTCAGTCATTCATGAATCTCAACAAGATTTCCTGAGTTTCAGCCACAGGCAGAGGTCTGCGGATGCACCAGAACACCCACAGACAGAAGGGCTCATGGCCCTGGTCATCAGGAGCTTACAGGCTTCCTGTTCCCCAGTGAATAAAACACCATCACCCAAAATGACTCCTTTTGGGATCAAGTGTGGAAGCACAGACCGTCATTCCAGTGCATGCTAATAAGCTGTTTTACCTGAAGGAATTAGTATTCCTAAATAGAAGTATTGAGAAAAGTTCCAGGGCAGGTTGAATGCATATATCTCAAGAGACTATTTTTTTACATGATACAAAATCATATGTGTATTTAATCCATTACCTTACTATTGCTTCTTTTATTAACTTTGAAAAATCCCAGAAATTTTTTCTTCTCTTTATCTGTCTCATCATTGCCAAGTGATGATTTCCTAAAGGTTTCTGGAAAAAAAAAGCACTAAGTTATTTTTCAGAATCTGAAACAAGAGATTAAATACTTCACTTTAAAAATTTTAATAAATGAATCTTCTACTCTTAACCTTTTAGTTCTTGTAAGAGAGGGAAAACCATCAACTATTTCTTTCAAAGCTGTCCTCAAGGCCTCAGGCCCATTTGGGAAATCACTACAGGTTCTTACACAGTCTTTTAGGGATGATGGAGGCATTTTCTCTGGGTGTGGTTGTGCCTTTTTGGAGAATGACAAAATTAATAAAGTTCTAGGGCAGAGCTGTCCAACAGAAAGCTCAACCAGACCACATACATAATTTTACATTTTCTAGTAGCTACATTAAAAAGAACCAAGTAAAATTAATTGTAATAATTTCATTTAATCCAATATATCTAAAATATTGTCATTCTATCATTCAGTCAATATAAAAAGTATTGATGAGATATTTTACATTGGTTTTGGTGCTAAGTCTTCAAAATCCAGTAGGCCTTTAGGCTTACAGCACATCTCAGTATGGACTGGGCACATGCAAGAGCCACAGGAGGCTGTGGCTGCCACATGAGCACAGCTCTAAGACTGTGACATCAGTGCAATACACCTGCTTTAAGAATTATGAGTGAGGTACAAACTTTAACTAAATCAGCAGCCTTCCTGCTCATTTCCAGAAAATGGAGTAACAGTATGGGCTCCCCAGGTGGTATTTGAAACAACCTCATCAAATCTCCCAGGAACCACATTTCCAGATTTTCCTTCTACTGCCTCCAGAATGTTTTCCTTCCAAATTACATTCTCTAGGGGGACAAGTGTTCTCTTCTTCCTTTTTTCTGAAGCTCAAAATCCTCAACCCCTCTTGAATTTTTCTTCATCAGGATTCTAGAGCCAAGTTGGACACTTCCAAATTCCAGACAAGCACACTGAAGCCCAGATGTGTCTGCCAGCTGACAAGACAGCCACGGGTCGTGGTTCCCAAAGCGAGACGGAACCTGCAGCATCAGCATCGCTGGGAACTTGTGAGAGATAAGAATCCTTGGGCCCACTCCAGACCCCCAGAATAAGAAACCCTGGGTGCAGTGCCCAGCACTACACAGTCAAACTAGCCCCTAAGGAGGCTTAAGCTGAGGGTCTGGAGAACATGCCTGGGGAGTGGTGCCAAGAGATTAAGAGCGCCCATGTGTGAGGCACATTTGGGAAAACCACTCAGCTTCTCCAAGTCTCAGCAGCTTCATGTGCAGCTTGAGGGTGAGTGCACTAAGCGCACATGATGGCACTCACACAGCTCAGCACACTGCTCACTAGTATCATACATTTATTTGTTCAGGAAAAGCCTTTGTCATTACTTCATTCCATTCTTCTCTGTCAGGACATATAGATATGACAAGAGGAAGAAAGTGGAGGTGTTCCTGGAGGATAGAAAAATTATTTTTCCCATATCACTGTCAACTGCTCTAGATAAGAGCAAGAGCTCTAGACCATTGGTGACAGAATCATGGACTGGGATTTTACAAATTCTGCCATAAGACTATTAATGCAAATAACGTAACCCTCAATTAACTTCTTGATCTGCTAATATATGATTTCATATTTGAGTCAGAGAACACACACAGCAGTCAGTGCATTAATAACACAGGCGTGAACACTGATAGTGTCCACACAGCAAAGCAAAAACCCAGCACACACGCTCCTGAAATCACTCTGTAGGAGCAGAGGTACACGTCCTAGCCACCAGGGCAGGGCCAGGACACTCAGTTACATGCAGGAGGCTCCAGCGGAGGCATCAAGCAGGCTCCACATCGCACAGTACCCAAACCAGAGGGCCTGCTGCAACATGGTGCAGCAGCACCAACGCATGTGTGCAAACGTGCTGCAAAGTTAGTTGCACCAAGCCCTCTATTAGCTACAGAGCTATAAAGAGGAAAACAGAGCACACAGTTAAGACTACATCTAAACTATTATATGCTTTAATATGTATGTTTATAACCAAGGATGTTTCTAGAATTGGGTGGTATGTGACATGGACCAATGGATGCTCGCGAACTGACGATGGGGTTATATTGTCAGTTCACGGTGGCTTTATCCAGACGTGACCCCATCGTAAGTCCAGGAGCATACTGAATGCATAGCACTTTCACACCATGGTAAAGTTGAAAAATCGTAAGTTGAGAAACTGTCAATGTTAAAACAGATGGCATCATAGTATCCTACTGATAATCGAGAAGTAGAACATGTTCCTGGTACACAAGCTGTATTACACTGACCACAGAAAGGACAGATTGCATCAGAAAACTGCAATGAAACCTAGCCTATTGTTTCTCTTCTTGAATGACACAGTGGCTGATCATCACCCCTAAGGACTGAGGTCGGCTCCCTGATGAAGGCTCCAGGACAGCCCTGGCACCAGAACTGCCCCTCAACAGTAGTGACACTTTTCTTATACAGCTACAGCCCGTGGCTGTCTAGAGGCACCAGGGGCCTGAGACTCACAATGCTGAAGTGGGCCTAACGCATGTGGTCTATTTTTAGAGGTGAGGCTTTGGTCTCAGTCACTGACTGATAGGGGCCTCCTACGAGGCCTCTGAGGCTTGGCAGACACTGAAGAAGAATTGGTTTGGGAGAAAAGTAGAACTCAGTGTTGCCATCAGCCAAAATGTCCAGAGGCTGCCTGGCTATAAAGCGGAGTAACCATGAACAACTGATGCATAGCCAGCCCTCGAACATACGCAAGTGAGCTCTAGAACCCACAGTGCCTATGGTATGATAAGCTGAGGGTGGCATTTATTTTGTTTGAATTTACTCTAATTTACAAGTAATGAAACATTAAGAAAATTCTGGAAACTCACACTTAATCTGCAAGAAAGTTTTACTTTCTGGAGCGTTACAATGATTTGAAGAATGTTAAAGATGAATTACAGAGGGGCAGAGAAGGATGAAGGATGAAGGACCCTTAAAGACCAATGAGTCCAAATCACTCACTTGTCTACAGGAGGAGACTCAGTGACCAGGACAAGGCCAGTAAGCAGTAAATGGAAGGAGGGGACCAGGTCAACATCTGCAAATGTACAACAGGCATTCTATATATGCATATGTGTATATGATTAAGTATATATATACACACATACACACATATGTATCTCTGTATCTGTCTATATATACATATAAACATCTCTTTCTGTATAGAAATATCTCTTTCTGTACAGAAACATCTCTATGAGAGAAACTTTTAAATAGATGTCAGAATAAATGTAAAATCTGGACCAATCATTTGCATACTTGTCTATAACAGAAAAGGTTAAATTTTAAAATCCATACTGTCCCAAACTCTGTAGCACGCAGGATGGCCTTCAGGGGCAGGTAAGCACGGGCAGGCACAGGTGAAAAGGAAAGGGTGCCTTTCCTGTGTGCACCACTTCTGCTCTGTCTTGAATTACTGGGCAACAGAATTTGTTTTCTGTGACTGCCTCCCTCATTTCTCACCAATTAGATGAGAAATTCTCATAAGAAGCATTTTCTCATCACGGCAAATTCTCATAAGAAGCATTCTTCTCTAAACCAACCAGGTCATCAAGAAACCAAACCAAAATCTCATGTCGGCCTGGCATGCACCTTCAGAAGGGCCCCAAGCCAAACTTCCATTCCTTGGAGTCTGGCACAAAAACATCACCTCCGTGCAGCTCTGACCCCAGAGCCATGCAAAGTGCAGCCTCACAGGGGGAGCGGGAAGCCCCAGGTTCACTGTACCTTGACAGCTCAGGGAAGGCTCGGACTGAGTTTTGGTCAGACGAACTGGAAAAGGCAGGTAATGAGAGAGTGAGGTCCAGCTTCAAGATGTGTGGGAGCCCCTGACCCAGGCCTTGGCTCTCACAAGGCTCAGAGGGGGCTGTCCTGCTGCAGCAGTGAGAAGGCCTCCTGCTGGGTCAGCTTGCCTCTCTGGGCTAGCCCTCTCCAGGCTGCAGCTGCCTAGCCTGCTAAGTGCCTCTGTGGATGCAGGTGGCAGCAGAGCCCTTGGCTTTTTCAAGATGCCCCCACCAGGGATTCCAGGGGAGGGCGGGCCTGTGCCTAGCAATGCCTTGCCTCCTGCCAGCTGCCCTTCTGTTCTCCAGCAGTGGTAGGGCTCAGGAGTGGAAGCCTTTCCCCTCCAAGTGAATACCAAGAGGAGTGAAAGCAAGGGCTCCTCCATCAGCACCCAGCAGGTCTGCCCAGGGCAGTTGTAGGGGAGAAAGGGAGCCTCGGGGATGGTCTCTGGACAAGTGTCTTTTCAAATATTTGACAGTGAGCAGGAGGCAGGCACTTGGCAGGGATGGCAATCAAGTGTCACAGCTGGTATGGCACAGGCATGGTCCAGATGAGAGGGGTGCTGGCCACAGGACTGGAGCACAGTCCCCACGGTGGGGAAGCTCGTGGTGCCTTGGGGGTGGGGTGGAAAGGGCCAAAATGTCCAAGGCAGTAGAGAAGGGGACTTGGGGGTTTGGAAGCAGCTAGTTCCCACCAAGGGCAGAAGTGCTTCAAAATCTGAACGGCCAAGGTGACTGCACCATATGTTCTGCTCTGCCCCGTATGAGGATCAGAAGAAATGCTCTGGGCCCCTGATCACATGAATACTTCAGTTCCTGCATTTCCAATGACCATGGGCTAGACTGGCTCCTCTCCTTCATAGACAGGCAGGTTTTATAAGACTTCTCTCAAGTGCCAGGTTCAACATCTACCTTTCAAGACACATTCAAGTGGTGGCATGTAACAGAAACACTTGTAAGCCTTTTTATTACAGACAACTGAATGTGGAACAGTTTTCCTTTCATTTTTCTTTTTATCTTAACAAATGGAAGCTGTTTCCAAAGAGTCATGTAAAGCAAATTTCAATAGCGCTGATACACTCAGTGCCACCAGGCCTGTGCAGCGATGCTGAGAGTATTTCTGTCTGTGTTTTAAAAAGACACTGGATAAAACACAAGAAGCATTATTCTCAAATGTCAAAGTACTTTTTTTGAAGGAATAAATAGTCCATGTATCTTATACTCAATTGAGCCAAAATCCTCTCTTGAATGTCAAATCAGATCTAGATGCCAGATACCCAGGAAGACAAGGGCTGACTTGGCGGGGAAAGGACAGACTGGACAGAGGTTCCACTATGATCAAGGATTTCACAATAAACTTGGTATTAAGAAAAAATATGGCCAGGCGCAGTGGCTCACGCCTGTAATCCCAGCACTTTGGGAGGCCAAGGTGGGCGGAGCACCTGAGGTCAGGAGTTCGAGACCAGCCTGGCCAACGTGGTGAAACCCCGTCTCTACTAAGAATACAAAAATTTGCTGAGCATGGTGGCCGGTGCCTCTAATCTCAGCTACTCAGGAGGCTGAGGCAGGAGAATCACTTGAACCTGGGAGTTGGAGGTTGCAGTGAGCCAATATCACACCATTGCACTCCAGCCTGGGGTATAAGAGTGAAACTCCATCTCAAAAAAAAAAGAAAAGAAAAAATACATTTTTGTTGCAAAAAATTAGAAAACAAGCCATAGAAAAACAGGAAAAACTTGAATATGTATATATTTTTAAAACTCAACCTATTCAATATTTGTGGAATAATGAAACAGAGACAAGAGACATCAAAAGAGGCTCATTAGAAGAGAAACTTTTACAAAGTCCACTTTGATAATTCTAAGGTCAAGGAATATAACATTTCCTGTGGTCTGACAGTAGTTAAAATATGCAGTTAGCACTCCATATCAATCAGAAACATGTGCTTACACAACATACCAGTTTCTGCACCAGCAAGCCTCTGGGCTGCCACTCTCACCAGTGGCTCTAACAGTGGCCTCATACTAAGAGCCAGATTCACACGATGAGCAGGAGGACACTGGCAACACAGTAAGGAGGCCTAAGGTGGCCCTAAAGTTATCTTCAGGAATGGATCTCATGCACTGTAACTGTTCAGTTTTAGAGAACAGCTAAATGCATTTCTGCCACTGGTTTTAGATATGAGTAATGTTTGAAACCTGGGAAGAGCAGCTAATGGCAACTGAAAAAGAAAATCAAGATTTTTTTTTTTTTTTTAAGAGACAGGGTCTCACTCTGTCACATAGGCTGAGAGCAATGGTGTGATCATAGCTCAGTGCAGCTTCAACCTCCTCAGTTCAAGCGATCTTCCAGCCTCAGCCTCTCAAGTAGATGGGACTACAGGAATGGGGATGCACCACCGTGTCTGGCTAAGTTTAAAATTTTTTGTAGAGATGGGGTCTCTACAAATAATAAAGTATTATAGATGGTTTGGAGTAGTTACTAAAGAGCATAAGCTCTAACCTCGCCTCACCTTTTCCCCTTTTACTTACGTCATGGAAGCTTGCAGGGAGACAAAGGATAAAGGACATGTTCAGGGCTGGGAGAAAGGAGGCACAGTTCAATCCAGAGGAAGGAAAACAGGCCAAAGTTCTTTTGTGCCTACTTCAACTTGACTTGCCTGGAGCTTCATGTACCCATCTCTCCCTGGTGCTACCGAGAGTGCTGAGGAGAGCCAACAGGGGACATGTGCAAGCCGCGCATCTGTGTGATTACGGGGATATGCATAAGACACAGCGGGGCCTCACCTCTTCTGTTGTCCCACGCGTAGAGCTCCTTTATCCCAAGCTCATTCAGGGACTTGGACAGCTCCAACTCCTCTCCGGCAATGTTGTCCCTGAGGAGAATCACATGCTCTGGGCTGACCTCACACTTTGCACAAATGACTGGGAGAATATTCTGGAGAGGAACCTCAGGGCTCACACGCACAACAGCTTTTTGTGTCCGCAGGTAATTCACGACCAAACGCACAGATTTCTGGAAGAACACACAGGCAAAAAGAATTTGGTAAGACATCCTCCCACAAGGCTTCAACTCCTGTGTCAGTTTGACAGTTGGGTGTGACAGGATTGTGTGTAGCCCGAATCTTTCTTCCACAAATTGAGTGAGTCATGGGGGAAAATGGCATAATGAATATTGAAAAACAAATGTCTAGAATAATAAATTTGGTTTAGAATCCCTTACTAGTGAACAAGCTGCTAACAACACAGTGAAATAAACATCAGGGAGGACTCTACATTTAAAATCCAACACATATACTTTACCGTCTTCCAAGGGTTCTGGCCAGATGTGAACACATGGCACTTATATGTATTTTCTAAAGAAAATAGTTTGGAAGTAGTATGAATAATTTAAAGAAAAACTCCCCAAAAACATGACGTCAAAGTTTTAAGGAGTCAAAATATCCACATATAGATGTATATATAAATATATATATAGTGTACATACGTACTATATACACACATATATGAAACATATACAGTGTGTATATAGACTTACATGTATTTAAGTATACACACTACACATATGTATGTAAGCTAGAAATATATTTTATTTAAAAAAATACCAGGCGTATAATAGGAAGAAAAACACTCAATTGACTAATACTAATTCTAAATGACTGCAGATAAAGTGGTAGTGATTTTTCTTCCACTTTTACTGATCATGTTTCTTGCGCTTTTGCTGATCATCCTAATTGTGCTAAGACACCGCAGAGCTGGACACAGTAAATGTAGATTGAACAAAAGAGCAGCAAAGGAAGGCCTCACGCTCTCTTCCAGCCTGCGTACCAGGGCCCAGTGGCTGGGATAACGACGAATTTTGGGAGAAAATGTGGAACCTACTGTTCCTTTACTGGTCCTCTCCTGCCCTAACAAGTGGAATCATGCATATGCCTGGGCTTACCTGCCCTCAGAAGCAGGAAGTCAAGGGAAGACGCAGGGTATATACAGAGATGCTCTGCCTCAAACACTGTTTACTTGAGGAATAAGGGGAAATCTCTGGTCAGAGTGTTCTAGAGCAACAATCAGAATGCACTAACCAATCAATCCTAGAAATTAATAGGAGATTAATGTTGGCTGCACTGCCATTTTTAAAAGCAGCAAAATTTAGAAGATTTGCTAAGAATCTGAAAGTAACATTGCTTTTAATTTGAGCTAAAAGATTAGTATCAAAGACTTATTTAAAAGTACAATAAGGCCGGGTATGGTGGCTCAGGCCTGTAATCCCAGCACTTTGAGAGGCTGAGGCAGGTGGATCACCTGAGGTCAGGAGTTCAAGACCAGACTGGCCAACATGGTGAAACCCTGTCTCTACTAAATACACAAATTAGCCGGGCATGGTGGCATGCAACCGTAGTCCCAGTTACTCCGGAGACTGAGGCAGGAGAACTGCTTGAACCTGGGAGGTAGAGGTAGCAATGAGCCAAGATCACACCACTGCACTCCAACCTGGGCAACAAGAGTGAAGGTCCATCTCAAAACAACAATAAAAACAATAAAAGTATATAATAAGCTACCAGAATTAATTTTAATTAATAAAAGCCTGGAATACAGCTATGTATATAAGACATTTTCCAAATGCAATGAATAAATATTTCTGACATCATTTTTTCAAAAAAAAATTTTTCCCTTTTTATTCTCTTCCTCTGGGAAGATGTTTAAATCCTCTATAGATGCCAACTGCTTCCTGAGTCAGGAAGAATTCTAGAACTACACTGCCCAATCAGGTAGACATTAGCTAGTGGTAATTCAAATTTAAAATTAAAATTAAATTAAAAATTCAGTTTCTCAATCACACCAGCCACATTTCAAGTGTTCAAAAGCTGTATGTGTCAATTAAAATGAAAAAAGAAAAATCTACATGAATGACAACAATAAACATACCAAATTTTAAAAAAAGCTGCATGTGGCCAGTGACTATCATATTAGAAAGTACAGAATTAGAGACTATGTCCCTCTTTGAATGAAGGTCTAATGGATAGCTCACTGTAGATCAATTCCTCTTCTATAATATATAAAGGAGCAATGTTACAATGATGAACATTATTCAATTCTGTATATTTTGTCTGCTAAAACAAACTCTGTTTAGTGCCTAGCTTTGTCTGGCATGAAAGTAGCAGCCTCAGCCACAAATCTCTGTATTGTATTTAGATAAGAAGAGCCACACTGGCCCCTCCTCAGGACCTGCCACACATTCAGACACAAGTATCTCCATGTAGGTACCTACTAACCTCAGGCACCTTAGGGGGACCAGGCTTAACCTTCTCTTCAGGAACTTTTTCTTTCACAAACACAGTATGCACATTCAGGGTCCCAATCAAAGTATTTGGCTTAAAACTCAAAGGCTGTTGGGTTTCTGAAGACCGAATTTCAAGGGCGTGGTGGGATGGATTCAGGTGGTTCTGAAGGCAAAGTTCAACCAGTAGGTCCATCATTGCATGGCTGAAAAAAGGAAAACAAATCATGATTATTAGGAATGACTGCCCTCTCTTTTTTGCCTGGCTAAATAAGGGTAGGAACAAGTGGATGAATGAGCAAATTAGATGTGCTTATGAAAAAAGACAACAGCAGCTCATTAATTCCTTCTGCATGGTTGTAGAGCAATATGTTAACATTTTCAGCACTAACAAACAACACTATTGAAAGAGAAAAATCATAATTAATAGCTTGGAAAATCGTTATATTTTGAGTTAAATCCAAGGGTATGTTGAGTTGAATCATCTAAGGTCTGTTAGCACAAATATTTTTCATGCATACAAGAAACTAAATTTTCAGTTATTCATAAATATAATGTATCTTTTTGATTTAACTTTTAAGTTCAGGGGTATAGGTGCAGGTTTGTTACATAGCTAAACTTGGGTTTGTTGTATAGATTATTTTATCACCCAGGTATTAATCCTAGTACCCATTAGTTATTTTTTCTGATCCTTTCCCTCCTCCCACCCTCCATCCTCGGAGAGACCCCAGTGTTTGTTGTTGTTGTTCCCCTCTATGTGTCCATGTGTTCTCATCATTTAGCTTCCACCTATAAGTCAGAACATGCAGTATTTGGTTCTCTGTTGCGGCATTAGTTTGCTAAGGATAATGACCTCTAGCTCCATCCAAGTTTCTACAAAGGACATGATCCTGTTCTTTTTTTTTAATGGATGCGTAGTAGTCCATGGTGTATTTGTACTACATTTTCTTTATCCAACATACTAATGATGGGCCTTTACGTTGATTCCATGTCTTTGCTATTGTGAATAGTGCTGCAATGAACGTACGTGTGTATATGACAGAATGATTTATATTCCTTTGGGTATATACCCAGTAATGGGATTGCTGGGTTGAATGGTAGTTCTGTTTTTAGGTCTTGGAGGAATTGCCACACTGTCTTCCACAATGGTTGAACTAATTTACAATTCCACCTAATACACCAACAGTGTATAAGTGTTCCTTTTTCTCTGCAACTTTACCAGCATCTGTGTTGACTTTTTCATAATAGCCCTTCTGACTGGTGTGAGATGGTATTTCATTGTGGTTTTGATTTGCATTTCTCTAATGATCAGTGATGTTGAGCTTTTTTTCATGTTTGTTGGCCTCATGTATGTCTTCTTTTGAAAAGTGGCTGTTCATGTCCTTTGCCCACTTCTTAATGTGGTTTGTTTTTTTTCTTGTAAATTTGTTTAAGTTCCTTTTAGATGCTGGATATTAGACTTTTGTCAGATGCATAGCTGGAAAGTATTTTCTCCTATTTTGTAGGTTATCTGTTTACTCTGTTATAATTTCTTTCACTGTGCAGAAGCTCTGTAGTTTAATTAGATTCCATTTGTCAAGTTTTGCTTTTGTTGCAATTGGTTTTGGAGTCTTCATCATAAAATCTTTGTTCTATGTCCAGAATGGTATTGCCTTGGTTGTCTTCCAGGGTTTTTATAGTTTAGGTTTTAAATTTAAGTCTTTAATCCATCTTGAGTTATCTTTTGTATATGGTATATGGAAGGGGTCTAGTTTCAATCTTCTGCACATGGCTAGTCAGTCTTCCCATCACCATTTACTGAATAGGGAATTCTTTCCTCATTGCTTGTTTTTGTCAGCTTCATCAAAGATCAGATAGTTGTAGGTGTGTGATCTTATTTTTGGGTTCTCCATTCTGTTCCATTGCCCTATGTGTCTGTTTTTATACCAGTAGCATGCTGTTTTCATTACGGTAGCCCTATAGGATAGTTTTAAGTCAAGTAGCATGATGTCTCTAGCTTTGTTCTTTTGCTTAGGATTGCCTTGACTATTTGGGTTTATTTTTTGGTTCTCTGTGAATTTTAAAATAGTTTTTTCTAGTTCTGTGAAGAATGTCATCGATAGTTTAATAGGCACAGCATATACATTGATCTGTCCTTTCCATCTGTTTGTATCATCTCTGATTTCTTTGAGCAGTGTTTTATAGTTCTCCTTGTAGAGATCTTTCACCTTGCTGGTTACCTTCATTCCTAGGTATTTTATAACTTTTTTGTGGTAACTGTGAATGAGACTGCATTCCTGATTTGGCTCTCAGCTTAACTCTGTTGGTGTATAGGAATGCTAGGGATTTTTGTACATCAATTTTGTATCCTGAGACTTTGCTGAAATTGTTTATCAGCTTAAGAAGATTTAGGGCCAAGACTATGGGGTGTTCTATATATAGGATCATGTCGTCTGCAAATGGAGATAGTTTGACTTCCTCTCTTCCGATCTGGATGCCCTTTATTTTTTTCTTTTGCCTGATTGTCCTGGCCAGAATTTCCAGTACTATGTTGAATAGGAGTGGTGAGAGGGGGCATCCTTGTCTTATGCTGGTTTTCAAGGGAAATGTTTCCAGCTTTTGCTCATTCAATATGATCTTGGCTGTGGGTTTGTCATATATGACTCTTATTATTATTTTGAGGTATATTCCTTCAACACCTAGTTTATTCAGAGGTTTTAACCTGAAAGGATGCTGAATTTTATCAAAAGCCTCTTCTGCATCTTTTGAAATAATCGTGTAGTGTCTGTCTTTTGTTCTGTTTATGTGATGAAATACATTTTTTGATATGAATATGTTGAACCAACCTTGCATGCCAGGGATAAAGTCTACTTGATCGTGGTGGATAAGATTTCTGATGTGCTGCTGGATTCAGTTTGCCAGTATTTTGTTGAGGATTTCTCTGCTGATGTTTATCAAGGATAGTGGCCTGAAGTTTTCTTTTTTTGTGTGGTGTCCCTGTCAGTTTTTGGTATCAGGATAATGTTGGCCTCATAGAGTGAGTTAGAGAGGAGTCCTTCATCCTTACTTACTTATTTAATTATTTATGGGAACAGTTTCAGCAGTAATAGTACCAGTTTTTCTTTGTGTATCTGGTAGAATTCAGCTGTGAATCCGTTTGCTCCTGGGCTTTTTCTTTTCTTTTCTTTTTGGTTGGTAGAATATTTATTACTGATTCTATTTCAGAGCTTGTTACTGGTCTGTTCAGAGATTCAATTTCTTCCTGTTTCAGTCTTGGGAGAGTGTGTGTGTATCCAGGAATTTATTCATTTCTTCTAGATTTTCTAGTTTTGGTGCATAGAAGTGTTCATAATATTCTGATGATTATTTGTATATCTATGGGGTCAGTGGTGACACCCCACTTGCTGTTTCTGATTTGTGTTTATGTACATCTTCTCTCTTTTCTTATTAGCTTAGCTAGTAGTCTATTTTATTAATTAAAAAAAAAAACAGCTCCAGGATTCATTGATCTTTTGAATAGATTTTCATGTCTCAATCTCCTTCAATTCAGCTCTGATTTTGGTTATTTCTTGTCTTCTGCTAGCTTTAGTGTTGGTTTTCTCTTGGTTCTCTAGCTCTTTTAATTGTTGCGTTAGGTTGTTAAATTGAGATCTAACTTTTTGATGTAGGCATTTGCTGCTATAAATTTCTCTCTTAAAACTGCCTTAGCTGTGTCCCCGAGATTCTGGTATGTTGTATCTTTGCTCTCATTAGTTTAAAAGAACTTCTTGATTTCCCCCTTCATTTCATTATTTACCTAAAAGTAATTCAGGAGCAGATTATTCCATTTCCATGTAATTGTATTGTTTTGAGTTAATTTATTAGTCTTGATTGCTAATTTGATTGCTCTCTGGCCTAAGAGATTGGTTGTTACTATTTAATTTCTTCTGCATTTGCTGAGGAGTCTTTTATTTCTGATTATGTGATTGATTTTGGAGTATATGACACATGGCAATGAAAAAAATGTATATTCTGTTGTTTTAGGGTGAAAAGTTCTGTAGATGTCTATCAGGTCCATTTGATCCAGTGCTGAGTTCAGGTCCTGAATATCTTTGTTAATTTTTTGTCTTTATGGTCTAATGTTGTCAGTGGGATGTTAAAGTCTCCCACTATTAATGTGTGGGGGTCTAAGTTTCTTTGACGGTCATTAAGAAACTGCATGATGAGTCTGAGTGCTTCTGTGTTACATGCATATATATTTAAAACAGTTATGTCTTCTTGTTGAATTTAACCCTTTACCATTATGTAATGCCCTTGTCTTTTTTGATCTTTGTTGAATTAAAATCTGTTCTGTCTGAAATTAGTATTACAACTCCTGCTTTCTTCTATTTTCCATTTGCTTGGTAGATTTTTCTCAATCCCTTTTGTTTTGAGCTTATGTGTGTCACTGCAGGTAAGATAGGCTTCTTGAAGATAGCATACCAATGCTTTCTTGTGTTTTCCATGTGTTTGGTAGATTTTTCTCAGTCCTCTTTGTTTTGAGCTTATGTGTGTCACTGCATGTAAGATAGGTTTCTTGAAGATAGCATACCAATGGATCTTGGTTCTTCGTCCAGCTTGCCACTCTGTGCCTTTTAATTGGGGCATTTAGCTCATTTACATTCAAGGTTAGTATTGATATATGTGGATGTGATCCTGTTATCACGATGTTAGCTGGTTATTTTGCAGACTTGTTTAGTGGTTGCTTTACAGTGTCAGTAGTCGGTGTACTTTAGTGTTAGTAGCTAGTAATGGTGTTTCCTTTCCACAGTGCTTCCTTCAGGAGCTCTTGTAAGGCAGGTCTGGAGGTAAGGAATTCCTTCAGCATTTGCTTATTTGAAAAGGATCTTATTTCTCCTTTGCTTATGAAGCTTAGTCTGTGCAGATATGAAATTCTGGGTTGGAATTTCTTTTAAGGATATTGAATATTGGCCCCCCATGTTCTTTTGGCTTGTAGGGTTTCTGCTAAGAGGTCCATTTTTAGTCTGATGGGCTTCTCTTTACAGATGACCTGACTTTTCTCTCTAGCTGCCTTTAACATTTTTGCTTTCATTTTGACCTTGCAGAATCTGATGATTATGTGTCTTAGGAGGGATCTTCTTGTGAAGTTATATCTTGGGATTTATATCTGCATTTATATCTTTTACATTTTTCTAGCAGAATATTTTTATTTATTTAAAGCTAAACTCTCTTTTCCTATGAATTTCCCAAGAAGTTGGGCACAGGTTTTTTTCCTCTGATCTATTCCTTAGAAAGTAACTTGCACAATTCTTGCAGGACATAATTATGGTTTCCAGATGTTACCAAATAAATTGAAGATTGGGAACTCATAGGGCACTGGTAAACACACAGATGCAAGTGACATCAGTAAGACAGTAGAACAGGGGGTCTCTGGCTCATGTACCCCAACAGAAGAAATAATTTGGCAGCCTGCCATGCACAGAAGTTCCTTTGTAAGAGCTTTGGGATCCAGAAAGAAGATTGTGAAATGCTGGTAGAGCCCCAGACTGAGGAGGGATACACTGAGAAATGAGGCCCACAGTCTGCTGGCAGGTTCACAGGCTTTGGTACCAGCTATGGACTGAAAGCATCCCTGTCCTCCTATGAACTCAGCTCCAACCACAAAGAGCTGTGGTGCTTCCAAAAGTCCCATCTTCCATTTCCTGAGAAGGGCCATACCCAACCTATCCCCCCAGTAATATGCTTGCTGACCTCAGACCCAACTGCAGATACTGAAGTAGTCATGTGCCCTGGCTCCAGCTCCTCTCGACTGTGGCCTGCTGGGAGACATGTCTATTCATACCCTTGGTGACAGGTTTCCCAAGCTCAGTCCCAACTGCACTCCCTGAAACAGCCATTTTACCTGGCTCCAAACTCAGCTTGACTGAGATACCAGAGGCAAAAACATCAGTCTGGTGAGCTAGGAGTGGATCCTTACCTGCCAAAACCAGTCTGTAAAGACTAGAGGTGTCTGCTCCTTCAAATGCACAGACACACACAAGTTTACATGGATCACAAAGCATAAGGTAAACACAACACCACCAAAGTTAACTAACAAAACCCCAGTAACCAATCCCAGAAAAGTGGAGATCCATAAATTACCTGAAAAGGAATCCAAAATAGCCATCTTAAAGAAGCTCAATGAGCTTCAGGAGAATACAGATTTTAAAACTAAATGAAATTAGGAAATCAATACATGAACAAAATGAGAAATTTAATAATGAAACAGAAGCATTAAGAAGAAACCAAACAGAAATCTTAGAGCTGAAGAATACAAGGATTGAACTGAAAAACCCAATAGGCAGAGTTTCAACAGAAAACTTGATCATGTAGGAAAAAGAATCAGTAAATTGGAAGCCTGGCCATTTGAAATTAACCAGTTAGAAGAAAAAAAAAATGAAAAAGTGAAGAAAGCCTATGAAACTTACAGAACACCATCAAAGTGGTGGAAAGCCTATTTAAAGAAATAATGGCAAAAATCTTCCCAACTCTACAGAGGAAAGTTGACATAAAGTCCTAAGATCTTCAAATATATTAAACAAAAAGAGCATTACTCTGAAGCACATTATAGTTTGTCTCAAATATTAGAGTTTTTCAGAAGTAAAAGACAAAGAGACAATTCTGAAAGCAGCAAGAGAAAGGTACCTTGTCACACACAAGGGAAACATCATAAGATTTATCAGCGGAAACCTTGCAGACGAGGAGACAATGGGATGATATAGCAAAGTACTGGAAGAAAAAAAATGTCAACCAAGAATACTTTATCCAGAAAAACTGTAGTTTAAAGATGAAGGAGAGATAAGTCTTTCCCTGTCAAAACTAGGAAGTTTGTCACCACTAGTCCTGCTAAAGTTAGTTTTTCCAGCCGAAATGAAAAGATGATAAACAGCATCATTAAAGCATATGAAAATATAAATCTCATTGCTAAAGGTAAACAGAGAATATTATAATACTGAAATAGTATACACAAATCACTTTAAACACTAGTATATAAATTAGAAGGCAAGTTGTCAGAATAAATATAGCCACATAAATTTACTAATGGAAATACAATACAGAAAAATAAAATCTGACATCAGTTACATAAAGTGTGTGGGGGAGGGGGAAGTAAAGTGTAGAGTGCCTGTATAAGATTGAAGTGAAGTGGATATCAGCTTCAAACAGACTGCTGTAACCATAAATTATTCAGTGTAAACTCCATGGTAACCACACACAAATACACACACACAATGTACAGTAGATGCAAAAAAGATTAAGAGAGAAGAATCAAAGTACACTGCTACAATAGTCAAACCACAAAGGAAGATACCAAGACATATAAGAGAACTATATAATAAAGGTAGAAAACAAATGACAAAATGGCAAGAGTAAGTCCTTACCTATTAATAATTATTTAAAATTCAAATATACTAAACTCTCCAATCAAAAGAAATACTGTAGATGAACAAACAAATAATAATAATCAACTATATGCTATCTACAAGAGACTCATTTTAGATTTAAGGACACAGAGGTTGAAAATAAAGAATGAAGAATGAATGATAATTCATGAGAAAGGTTAAAGAAAGGAGCTGGGCGCGGTGGCTCACACCTCTAATCACAGCACTTTGGGAGGCCGAGGCAGGGGATCACTTGAGGTCAGGAGTTCGAGACCAGCCTGGCCAACACAGTAAAACCCCGTCTCTACTAAAAATATAAAAATTAGCCAGGCATGGTGGCACAGGCTTGTAATCCCAGCTATTTGGGAGGCTGAGTCAGGAGAATTGCTTGAACCTAGAGGGCAGAGCTTGCAGTAATCCCAGATCACACCACTGCACTCCAGCCTGGGTGACAGAGCGAGACTCCATCTGGAATAATAATAATAATAATAATAATAGTGAGGAAGAGGAGGAGAAGGAAGATCTCAAATAAACAACCTAACTTTACACTTCAGGGAACAAGAATAAAAACAAACTGAACCTGAAGTTAGCACAAGGAAGTTAATAATAAAGATCACAGCAAAGATAATTGAAATAGAGAACAGAAAAATTAAAAAAAAAAAAAAACTCTTGGCTGTATTAAAAGAAGAGAGAAAACTTAAAAACTGAAAGAGGAGATATTATAACAAATATCTTAGAAATATGAATAAAAAAGATTACTAGGCAGTATTACAAAAATACACTAACAAATCACATAATCCCTAAAAAAAAAAAAAAAAAAAAGGATAAATTCCTCGACATGTATAACCTACCAAAATTGAATCAAGGAGAAATAGAAATCCTGAAGAGGATTTAACAAATGAAGAGATTAACAATAACAAATAATAAATGAAGAGATTAAATTAGCATTTAAATCTCATCACACACAGAAAAGTCCAGGACCAAATCGATTCAATGAAGAACACTATCAAATAGTCAAGGAATAATTGATACTAGTGCTTTTTAAACTCTTCCAAAAAAAAAAAAAAATAGAAAAAGAGGACATATTTCCAAACAAATTTTATAAGGCTAGAATCATGCCGACACCCAAGTCAGACAAAGACTCCAAAATAAAAGAATATTCTAGGCTAATATCCCTGATGAACATGGATGCAGAAATCCTAAATAAAATACTAGCATACAAAATTCAACAGCACATTTAATGGATTATACTCCAAAACTAAGTAGGATTTCTCCCTGAGATGCAAGGATGGTTCAACATTTGCAAATTAATCAATGTGACACAACACATTAACAAAAGGAAACATAGGAACTACATAATCGTCTCAATGGATACAGAAAAAGCATCTGACAAAACTCAATATCCATGCATGATAAAACTCTCATCAAAAAAAGGCAGAGAAGGAATTTACTTCAACATTATAAAAACCATTACAAAAAGCTCACAGCTAACATTATAATCAAGAAAAATTGAAAGCTTTTAAGGTCCATACAAAGCAAGGATGTCTGCTCTCACAACTTCTATTCACTACAGTACTGGCAGTCCTAGCCAGAGGCATTGGACAAGAAAACTAAATAAAAGGCACATACATCAAAAAATAACTGAAATTATCCCTGTTTACAAGTGGTATGATCATATACATAGAAAGCTCTGAAAACTCAAAAACAAGAAAAAAACTGTTAAAAGTAATAAACAATTTTACTAAAGTTGCTTAATATAAAATCAATACAAAAAATCAGTGGCTTTTTTGTTTTTGACAGAGTCTCACTCTGTCACCAGGCCGGAGTGCAGTGGCACTATCTCAACTCACTGCAATCTCCACCTCTTGGGTTCAAGTGATCCTCCTGGCTCAGCCTCCTGAGCTGCTGGGACTACAGGCATGTACCACCACACCCAGCTAATTTTTGTATTTTTAGTAGAGACAGGGATTCACCATGTTGGCCAGGATGGTCTCAATCTCTTGACCTCATGATCCACCCACGTTGGCCTCCCAAAGTGCTGGGATTACAGGCGTGAGCCACCACACCTGGCCAAAAAAAAATCAGTGGCATTTCTATACATAAACAATGATCTATTTAAAAAGGAAATTAAGTAGGAAAATAGCAATAATAAATAATACTTAGGAATAAACTTAACCAAACAGATGAAAGATTGGTACACTGAATATTATAATACATTGATGAAAGAAATCAAAGGAGACAGATAAATGTAAAGATGTTCTATGTTCATGGATTAGAATAATATTGTTAAAATTTCCATACCTCACAAAAAGATCTACAGGTTCAATGCAATCCCTATCAAAATCCCATTGGCATTCTTTACAGAAATAGAAAAGGAACAATTCAAAAATTCATATGGAACAACAAAAGATCTTGAATACTCAAAGATATCTCAAGAAAGAAGAACAAACCTGGAGGTATCAAACATCCTGATTTCAAAATATGTTATATAGCTATAGTACACAAAACAGTATGGTACTTGCAGAAAATCAAACATGTAGTCTAATGGAACAAAATAGAGGGCCCAAAAATAAATCCATGCATTAAGAGCCAGCAGATCTTTGCCAAGGATGCCAAGAAATCACAATGGGGAAAGGACTATCTCTTCAATAAACAGTGCCAGGAAAACTGAATATCCACATGCAGAAAATGAAATCTGACCCTTATCTCACTCTATATACAAAAAAAAAAAAAAAAAAAAACTCAAAATAGATTATAAACACTTAAATATAAGATTTGAAGCCATAAAACTATGAGAAGAAAACACAGGGAAAAGCTTCATGACATTGGTCTGGGCAGTTTTTTGTTTGTTTTTGTTTTTCGTTTTTTGTTTTGTTTTGTTTTTGGTAGATAAGACACTAAAAGCATAGAAAGCAAAAGCAAAAATAGACAAATGGGACTGCATTGAGCTAAAAGACTTCTGTCCAGCAAAGGAACAGTCAACAGAGAGAAGGGCAATTTATAGAATGGGAGAAAATACTTGACAGCCACATATCCAATTAAGGGGTTAATATCCAAAATAGATAAAGGACTCACAGAACTCAATAGCAAATAACCCCCTTAAAATGGGCCAAGGACCTGAATAGATATTTCTCAAAATAAGACATACAAATTGTCAACAGGTATATTGAACATCACCATCAGGAAAGTGCAATTCAAAACCACAATATCACCTCACACCTGTTAGAATGGCAATTTTACCAAAAAGACAAAAAATAACAATTGTTGATGACAATGCAGAGAAAAGGAAAACCTTGAACATTGCTGGCAGGAATGTAAATTGGTACAACCATTATGGAAAACTGTCTGATGGTTCTTCAAAAAATTAAAAATAGAATTACCATATAATCCACCAATCCCAGTTCTGGGTATATATTTCTAAAGAAAATGGGCCAGGCACAGTGGTTCACGCCTGTAATCCTAGCGCTTTGGGAGGCTGAGGGGGCGGATCACCTGAGGTCAAGAGTTCAAGACCAGCCTGGGCAACATGGCAAAACCCTGTCTCCACTACAAATACAAAAATTAGCCAGGCGTGGCAGCGCATTCCTGTAATCCCAGTTACTCGGAAGGCTGAGGCAGGAGAACTGCTTGAACCCAGGAGGCAGAGATTGCATTGAGCCGAAATCGCGCCACTATATTCCAGCCTGGTTGACAGAGTGAGGCTCTGTCTCAAAAAAAAAAAAAAAAAAAAAAAAGAAGAAGAAAATGATATCAGAACTTTTAAGAGATATCTGCACTCCCATATCTATTGCAGCACTATTCACAATATCTACTGCAGCAGTATTCACAATAGCCAAGAAGTGGAAGTAACCTAAATGACTGTCAATGGATGAATGGACAAAGAAAATCTGGCATGTATACACAATGAAGTATTATACAGCCTTAAAATTTAGAGAAGGAAATCCTGCCACATGTGACAACATGGATGAAGCTGGAGGACACTATACTTAAAGCCAGAGAGAAAGACAAACACCACCTGATTCACTTATATGTGGAATCTAAAATAGTTGAACTCCTAGAAGCGGAGAGTAGAATGGTGGTTACAGGGGCTGGGCAATAGGAAGGTGGTCAAAGACACACAGTTTCTGTTACAAAGGACAAGTAAGCTCTGGAGATCTGGTGTCTAATGTCCACCATGAGGACTGCAGCTGACAATACTGCACTGTATACTTGAAATGTGTGCTACAAGAGTTGACCTTCAGTGTTCTCACTACACACACACACACACACACACACGTCTGTAAGGTGATGGATGTGTTAACTACCTTGTGGCGATTTCACAAATATACATGTAAATCAACATCAAGTTGTACACCTTCAATATATACCATTTCTATTTGTCAATTATACTCCCAATAAAGCTGAAAATAAAACACAAGAAAAAAATTACTTTTCCCAATAGATACTTGGGACAGTGGACATTTATTTTTTGGTTAAGGAAGGAAACTGGCATAAAAGTACATATTTAATTTAACAAGTGATTACAGATCACTTAGTGGGTGCAGTGTGTTACTAGGCCAATTGGAAAACTCTAAAATAAATAAAATTTTGTCTCTGAACTCAAAACACTTGCAAAGCCCTAGGTGCCTGACCAGCCAGAGATTCTCATTCATTCTTCCGTGACCCTGAGCATGAGCTGCAGGTCCCTAACACTGAGCCATAAACCCACAGGCAAACCCAATCCTGCAAGAATCCCTAAAGTGCCTTCTTTCTCATTCCACTGCTACAAGAAAAGAGCATCGATAATGTTCTCATTGACACAAGCAATGCTCAAAGCTATCTCCATGACAATATTTACCCTCATCCACTCTCCAGGAAGTGATTAAGGAACAGCAGGTGCCAATGAGGAAGATACTAGACACCCCTGGGAAATGGGTGCTGGTGGTGGCGGGAGCACCTGTTGGGGCCCGGGCAGCCCCAACCCTCCAGAACCTCACAGCAGGGCTTGCAGGCTAATAACTACCATGAGTTCTGATTCTTTCAGATCCTGGGTAAAAATCTTCATCTCAATGAAGAGCTCCAGGAAACAAAACAGGGAGAACATCACCATGCACCTGCAGACACGACAGTCCACAGAGAACCCTCAGCATAGGGAACAGACTTCTTAAATATGCGAACACCACAGGCTCCTTACCACATCCTGTGTATCTGTGATGAGCCTGTGGCCACACCGTGCACCGCCCATAGTGTCCTCCAGTCCTCTTGTGGTCTGAGGATGGGGAGCTGGTCCCTGGGTTTCCATGAG
The DNA here is from genome assembly GCF_002776525.5 of Piliocolobus tephrosceles. Classification (NCBI taxonomy): domain Eukaryota; kingdom Metazoa; phylum Chordata; class Mammalia; order Primates; family Cercopithecidae; genus Piliocolobus; species Piliocolobus tephrosceles. The sequence goes on from NC_045441.1 coordinate 39,538,878, forward strand.
GCAGGGGAGCTGGGGTCCACTCTCACTCCATCTGACCTGACTCGCTTTCCCTCTCATCCCCACCAAGAGGCTGTGTCTACCCAGTAAACAGATACAAATCAGTTGTCAAAGAACACAAAAAATTGCACAAATGCTACTACTGTGATCCTCTGTTCTTTTAGTCCAATAACTGGAGACAGGTTTGGAGCACCTAGAGAGGTGAAAGGGAATAGACAGTCCCGGGGCTCCATTCTCTTTATCTTTTAAAGATTTATCTCTAAATCTTTAAAAGATTATTCTCTTTTCCCCCGCACAGAGAATAATCCCACCTGGCCACAACAGAAGCCAGTATGCGGTGTGCTCACAGAGGAGCATATTAATTCCAGCCAAATAAATAGTTGAGTGCCCAAATCTCCACCTTGTGCGCTAAATGGATCTCCACAATCTGCTGGTCAGTCCTCCACCATGTGGGCCTTTGCATCCATGCCCCACCCCGTGAAGGCAGCTCTGCCTGGCGAGTGCTCCTCATGTGAAAGCTGCCATGACACCTTCAGCAGTTGAGGGTGGGAGTAGATCATCAACAACCCACCTGCCCAAATTTAAATTGCGGGGAGGCAAAACTCTGCCCCCAAACACTGTAAGAACATGATAATAAAACCCAGTCCCCACAGACACGGGTTATCAGATGTGCTTCAGTTACTTGCAGGGCACAGTTACCCTCTCAACCTGGAGGAGACCTCAGACACTATCCCTTCCCAGGGCTGGAACCTGCACCCAGGACAGCGGGTCTTCCACATGAAAGTGGGAGGTTTGGGGGCTGCCAGGAGCTCCAGCTTTGGCTGCTGCTTTGCTCTCTCTGGGGCTGCCTCTATTTGTGCCAGGTAAACACAGTTTTCTAAGGAAGATCTGACTTGGCAGCATAAAAAACCTGGACACACACAAGCTCGACCCTGTGAGGACATGGGTCCAATAGCAGGAACTTGTTTCACGACGTTTCCTGCAGGGTTTGACACTCCGTGTGACCCTTCCCAGGCTCATGTAAAACGCAGCTTGATTGACTACTTTTCCACTACACACTTTTCTGGAGCATGTCTTTGCCCAGCAAGGTGTGAGGGGATGCTGTTTCTGGTACTCTGCACCACGCCCTTTAAGTTGCTACTGGCTGACATTTTCAAATGCCAGACTCCAAACAGTCCTCCAGTTCTTTCAAGCCTCCTTTGATGGTACTGGAGAATTCACCCAGAGAGAGGCCACCCTTGGGACAACGGCAGTGCCCAACAATGGACAGAGGAGCAGAGCTGCTGCCTACTCCCTGTGGGTTTTCCTTACACGCTCATCAGATCCCGACCTGCCTCTCATCTCCTGAGGACAAAGGATTAATGATTCTCTAATTGGGTGTTACAAGTGCATCCCTCCACAAGACCTCAGTAGGTCACTGGGCCACTGGGCCACGGGCAAGTGGAAGAGGCTGTCCAGCCACTCACACATTCTTGCCACCTCCTGGGTCTGGCCTCCCCTCCTCACTACCTCTGATAGAGCAGCCCCACCCTGATCTGCAGCTTTGCCCTTTGATTAGGGATTGGGCGTGATTTCCCACATCAGCACTGGGTGCAGTGATGGCGCTCGGAGCAGCCTTCCTGGGATGGAATCCTGGTACCACTGCTCACTGCCTCTCTGACCTGGGTGGCGTTGACTGCATCCTTTGTGCCTCAGTTTTATTACTGGCGAGAGCAGAATGACAGTGCCCACCTCACAGGGTGGATAGAGTTTTACGTGAAGTAACATTTTTAAGGCACCAAGCACAGTGCCAGGCATGTAGTAGGCACAAGGTCAGTGCTTGCTAAATAAATGAGTTAATTTGTTGTCACCTGTTCTATTTTGGATTCTACATAGTAAGGCATTCGCCTAGTGCAGGGCAAAGGATCACCTGTCTGTATGTTGCCAAACGCCATCCTGCTCTCAGCAAATACCAAGATATTAGACCCTTTCAAAGCAGCATCTTTGAAACAATGCAGAATAGTTTCTCTGATTGTACAAAGAATAAAACTAAGACAGTTAGACCCTCTCAGAATATCAAACAGAGTCAGGTATGTTAGGAAAGTGACTAGGGCTATGGCTCTCCCTGGCCTCAGGGATGATCCCATAGGATTGCCATTTTCATTGACTTCACAGACATCAAGAAAATCTCAATCTCTTTCCTTCTCTCTCTGCCTCTCCTCCTCTTTCTCTCATCTATCTATATTCAGGTTAAATCCCAGGTTCAATGGAAAGATAAAAGACAGTAACAAAATGGAATGATTACCATAAAATTAAGATAGCAGGGGTAGTGGGGGTTATAAGAACAGGCCTTTCAGGTTTCTCTCCCCTTCCTCCTCAACATCGTTTTTACCTCTAACTTCCTTACCTCTGTTCCCCCAAATGCCTTTTAAGTACTCATAAGGTAGAGGTAAATGTTACTTTTTTTTTTTTTGTATTTGTTGTGGTCTCTGATTTTAAACTTAACAAGTGAGTATAATTATTATACTTCTTTAAAAATAATATTTTCCAAATGTGTACAGATGTCAAAAATTTTTTTTGTTTGAGTCAGTGACTTCAATTAGAAAAAAAAAAACAAAAAACTGGTTTTCTTTCGTAGGTGGTTCTTTTTGAAATCTTAGCAGAGCCCTAGATGAGAAACGGACAGCCTGTCCCAATACCCGTCCTAGTGCAGAGGGGCCACTGTCCCTCAGAAAGCAGGCAACAGCAAAAGATTGCTTGGGGAACACACATGGATGTCAGAGAGGCCAAGTCCTACTTCCATTTCCATCACACCCTGGCCAATTAATGAATTACTCTTCTCTAATTGAGTGGACTTCTATCTACATTACAAGCCAGCTGTCCTACCAGATCCTCAGACCCCATTCAGTGTGGAAATGGACTGAAAAATACTCTGTGATGAGGCTGCCAAGGGTCGTTCTTGAGCCACTGACACAAATCATTCCTATAGTCCCCCTGTTCATGCCACCCCACCAGTGAGACCTTGGGCTCGCTCTTAGGACCGCATACTCATCAAGTATCCCTGACATCTAGCAGAGCCAGTGACGTGCACCATAGCAGGGGACTGCAACTTTAATATGCAATCTGAACCTTCAGGGCTTGCTGAAACACAGGTTGCTGGGCTCCTCCCCAGTATTTCTACTCAGGGGGTCTGGGGAAGGGCTGGGAATTTGCATTTCTAACAAGTTCTCAAGTGAAGCCATTGTTGCTGGTCTGGAACCCTACTTTAAGAATTACTAGACTCTAAGTACCCAGGACACGCACACTTAGCACATACGTGTTAAGTAAACAGGTCACTCAGTGCCAAGTTTACAAATCACTTTAAGGTAGCTGTAGCTACTTCCCAACACAAAGTTAAAACAAACTTAATTTGCATGAACTGTCAAATCTTAAACTGGTCCAGAGTGGCCTAGTTTCTTGTGTGGGACCTAAGCTCTGGATGAGGCAGACTCTGGAGTAACAGAGTCAAGCCCTGGGAGAGAGTCCAGTCTGACGGCTTAATGTGGGTCTTCTACAGCAGCGGTCCCCAGCCCCCCACCACAGACGAGGACTGGTCAATGGTGTGTTAGAAGCCAGGTCGCACAACAGGTGAGCAGTGAAGAAGGAAGCATTTCCCCCTGAACTCCATCTCTTGTGCGACCACAGTGGCATTCGATTCTCACAGGAGTGTCAACCCTATTGTGAACTGTGCATGCACTCCTTATGAGAACCTAATGATACACATAATGCGCTTGAATCATCCCAAAGCCATCCCTGGCCTGGTCTGTGGAAAAACTGTCTTCCACAAAACCAGTCCCTGGTGCCAAAAAGCTTGTGGCCTGCTGCACTACAGGCAGTTCATGCCAACGAGGCCCTACACAAAGGAACACGTCGGCAGAATACAAAAAGGGTCAATGTGGAGACAGGTGACCTGAGGAAGCCCAGAACTGGGAAGTCTGTTGGCCAGAGAGGCAGGACCCTAGGTGTGAGGCTGAGGTCTCTGTAAGGATGCAGTTTCAGAGAGGCCTGGGTCCCAGGCCTGCCAACTGAGGTGGGCAGGGGCCTACCTCGCAGATGCAAATCAGAAGCCACGTCACCAGAAACGGAACCCATGACTAACACCAGAGCCACAGTGAGGAGGATGGTGTCAGACCTCCGAGAGCTGGCCAAGCCCTCACAAACCTAAACACCTCCTGAGGCCAAGCAGCTGCTACCAGTCTTTGAGGGCTCTCACGATGTGAGTTCAGGGACAGATGCGGGTTGTCGCTAACCGGAGAGGGAATGCCTTCTTGGGGCCTACTCAACAGTGCATGGCGGCAAAGCTGTCCTCTCAAAGGTTACTTCCTTCAGACTCCAGGGCCAGGACCTCATACCTAAGAGTGCAAGGCCAAGGCCACAGCCCTTCAGAGTCCTCCAGGAGACCACACATGTGCTCCATCAATACTTTCACAGGACAGAGAGGGCTGAAGGTCCCTCCCAGCCTCCCTTCCCATGCACCTGAGAACAGGTGAGTCCTCTACAGAAGGAACATGGAGGCCCAACACCTATTGCTGTTTCACAAGGACAGGGACCTAAAACTCCCTGCACAGGTCTAAATTTGTCTGTTGTAAAGGGGGTGTAATGCCCTGTAGAGGCAGAATCACAGGACTGAAAATGAGGCAGATTTCCTCTCTTCTGCAAAAGGAAGGCTTGCCTTCTTCTGCCCCAGCCCTTGGCCTTGAACACCAGCTTGGCTGCAAGGCACTGACCACATCACAACGATACAGCCCAACACACTAAATACCTGACACCCTTTTGTAAAGAGCTCTTCGAAGATCTTTTCTGTTTTTTTTTTTTAGACGGAGTCTCACTCTTGCCCAGGCCGGAGTGCACAGGCACAATCTTGGCTCATTGCAACCTCTGCCTCCTGGGTTCAAGTGACTCTCCTGCCTCAACTTCCTGAGTAGCTGGGATTACAGGCAAGCACCACCACGCCCAGCTAATTTTTTTTTACTTTTAGTAGAGACAGGTTGGCCAGGCTGGTCTCGAACTCCTGACCTCAGGTGATCTGCCCACCTCAGCCTCCCAAAGTGCTGGGCTTACAGGCATGAGCCACTGCACCTGACTGAAAGATGTTTTCTTTTCTTGTGCCTCAATTAAAGTGATGTGATGGTGGCCTCTGTCTAGCAGCTGTGTGGGGTGCTGGTAAAACCATCTTTATGGTAGACCAGAACATTTCCCCCTGTGAATGGCCCAGAGCACCAATTCTCATGTTTTAATCTGTAAGAACAGACTGCAACTTTTATTTATGTTTCTAAATTCAAGGGAAGCTGAAAAAAAAAAAAAATCACTGATTTTCCAAATGGGATTATCAGCATCCAATTACTAATGTGTTTCCTTTGCAGAATATTTCATGTCAGGGAATAACACAGTTAAGGGGCTGACTATAAAGTACGAACTCCTTGCTTACCCTATGAAAAGGTGGCATGTTCTTTACTAAACCCACTTTTTAAGACAGAAGAGAGAAACCACAATGACAAAAAATAAGTAGATCTATTTTAAGTAAGGGTCAGGAATTTAACTGCAGCCCACTCTTATATTACTAAAGAGCATAACATAAAACCAATTCCCAAAGCAAGGAGCTGCTGCATCCACAATAGTCATCCCACCAAAGACCCACTGGAGGCAGCTCACAGCTGCTGCTATAACTCACTGATGCTTCAGGAAACCATGAGAGGGGATAATAATTCACTACTTAAGAAATATAACGTTATTTTAACACTCCATCTCTAAGGCTGCACCTATTCTCAGTCACTACATTACAAAACTACATGGTGGCAACCTCTACTGTATAAGGGAAATAAAAGAAATGAAAGCATTTTTTTAAAATAATATTTTTACTTTTGGAATGGGCATTCTATTCTTTCCTCATGCATTTGTAAAACTGGATCCATGAACTGCAGAATTAAGACATGATCCACAATGCCATTTTATTTCCTTTTCTTTCTTTCTTTTTTTTTTTTTTTTTCCCCGAGATGGAGTTTCACTCTTGTTGCCCAGGCTGTAGTGTAATGGCATGATCTCGGCTCACCACAATCTCCACCGCCTGGGTTCAAGTGATTCCCCTGCCTCAGCCTCCCGAGTAGCTGGGATTACAGATTATCTGCCACCACATCCAGCTAATTTTTTTGTATTTTTAGTAGAGACGGGGTTTTGCCATGTTGGCCAGGCTGATCTTAAACTCCTGACATCAGGTGATCCGCCCACCTCAGTCTCCCAAAGTGCTGGGATTACAGGTGTGAACTATTGCGCCTGGGCCACAATGCCATTTTCTAAACAAAATATGTACCTAGGAATTGGGCTAAAATATAAGAACAGCGAGTAAACCCTAATATAACTCACTGAGAAAATTTCATGCATATGCTAAAGTGTCTTTTGAAACTATAATAATGTGACTAATTTCTTAAGTTACAAAGTTGTATAGGAAAAGTGTACCGTGGCCTACGACTACTTTATAAAACAAAGAAACTCACAGAACCTCCTGTCACTCCACTGTTTATGAACCCTGGAAGGAAAGCCTATCGAACTGCCGCAAGAGACAGTGGCTTCCGGTAGACCAGGCTTTGAGCCCAGGCACCTCCCACCTTGATCCACTATAGATAGCTAATTGCGCCTGAGCCCTCCTGCTATGACCACAGCCACAGGACCCCCACTGAGGAGCAACCTCTGGTTCTAGCCCAGTGGCATCACACTGGACAGCAGGTTGGCCTCACCTGGTGCAGCTGCAATACTGTATCCCATGACTCAACAGTTCCAATCCTAGGCATATTCCGAGGCCTCGAGCAATGCCCCCCAAATTTTTATTCACTTATCTCATAAAATACTTTTGAAAAACGTATGTACCCCTTTGCCAATTAAACTATCACCTGGAATTTTGATTATGAAATGGTTAATTTGAAAAAGGAACAAAATAGTTGCAAAGGATTAGGTAATTTCAACTATAATCTAAATACTGGTATTTTAAAATACAATGCTTACATCACTTTTTAAAAGGCATCTGTGAGAATAAAAACACCCAGGGTGATTTAATTTTCCCCATTATCCATTAAAATTACTTAAGCAAACTGCTTCATAAGAATAAAACATTTTATATCATTTCTTTTTTCCTGGAGATTAAGTTTCGCTCTTGTTGCCCAGGCTGGAGTGCAATGGCACGATCTCGGTTCACTGCAACCTCTGTCTCCTGGGTTCAAGCAATTCTCCTGCCTCAGCCTCCCGAGTAGCTGGGACTACAGGCATGCACCACTATGCCTAGCTAATTATTCTGCATTTTTAGTAGAGATAGGGTTTCACCATTTTGGCCAGGTTGGTCTCACACTTCTGACCTCAAGTGATCTGCCTGCCTCGGCCTCCCAAAGTGATGGGACTACAGGCCACCGTGCCCAGTCCATTTTATATCATTTCTTATTCTCCCTGTTTTCTTAGAAAAGCTGCTTCAATTCACTGCTGCATCAGAATTACACAAATATACATGTATGCCTTAAAGTTGTTGTAATTAATCATTCTATCATACTTCTCTACAGTAAAAACATGTATAAATTATAGTTAACTTTTTTCTGTGACTTCATTAGTTTTTAATTATACATTGGGTTATCACTAAAAGCATCGGTAAGAATAGCACAAAACTATTCAAACAAAATTATGATATATTTTGATCAATGTCAAACATAAAATGTGCAAGTCTATTGGTCATAAACTTGAAATGCTATGATGAAGGAGGCTTTGCCAATGTTTCAGCTGCACCTTTTGTGAGTGAAGTGGCATGGGACACTCAGCCACAGGCAGATCAGTCCTGAGAAGAGTGCATGTGGGAACTGAGGGTCTCAAATTCAAGCCCTTAAATTGGAAATCCATGATTGGGTTGGTTTATTCCTTCATCTAAACCTGAAATATTTTCACTTTAGAAAGCTGATTGCCAGTTGTACGCACACCGCCACAGGTTGCCGCAAGTAGGTGTGGGAATGGCTAATTCAGGAGGCTGCCCTCCTGGGTGGGTGCCTTCAGAGCCGAGGATGCCTGAGACACACTGTGGCTGCTGTCCCACCCGGGGGTGTAGGTCACCATTGCACCTGCCCTCCTTTCTGAGTCTGCCTCCTCATAGGAGGGAGCCCTGGAGCCCCAGCTCTCCTAAGCATCTGATGAGCCATCATGGCTGGGCCAGTTAGCATAAGCCCACCCCAGGTGAGACAGTCCAGGCTGCTCTAAGTGGTCACTAGGCCTGATTTATATCCATGAGGTCCCTGAGGTCAGACCCGATGAGGGAGAAAACGCAATACGTCAATATCTGCCTTTCCATTCTCCCCGCTATACTCGCAAAGTAAGTACAGCGACTCCTCCCACAGCACTGGCTCTCACCTCCCATTGAGCACGCTCCTCTTCTCCAGACCACTGGGCAGGACCACGGTGACATCCACGGTGCTGGCCCTCAGCGCCTCCTTCATGCGAACCAAGTTCTGCTGTGACCCAAGGGCCCCGTCGTGGGGGGGCTTCTGGTCGCTGTGCACGTGCAGAGTGGCAGCCTTTCCAGGAGGTGGGGGAGCACGAGCCTTCATCTTCCTCCTTAAAAACCACAACATAGAGGCACGGAGTGAGTGGCAATGTTCCTACCTGCCTAGGAATAATTCACTCTTATACATACTCAGGTCTGTCTTCAGGAGCGCCTTCCAAGTGCTATGGCCTTTTTAAAATCAGTGTCCCCCAAACAAGTAAAAACTAATAAAGTAAACAAAATAGAGAAAGGGTTATTGAAAGGAAGCATTCCCAGAAAGAAACACCTTAGAAATGTGCTAGCTGTTGGGGAGGTACACAAGCCTGTTTTCACAGGATCTGGTCAAGGGGAGGGTGGGTGCAGCGGGGTTTGGACTGACCCTTCTGAATTGTCACAGGGATGACATATCACACGAATTAATGATCACAATGAATCAGGTGGGCTCGTTGACACGTGCAACACTCTATTAAATCCTGCCCCAGCTCCAAATCTATAGCCAGCCTGCACTTATCCCCAACAAATAATCTGTCCCCAGCTACTCAGAGGCACCCTTGTAATAGAATTTCATCCAACCTCCCTCCCCACGTCCAGTGTCACCACCCTGGTCCAAGCCCTCATCTCTATGGCACACACAAAGGTGGAGTCACGTGAATCACATGTGGTACACACTCCACCCTTCCCTCCACAGTGTCACTGGAAGCAGCCTGCAAGGACTGTTGTCTTCTCAGGCCTGGACTTTGCTCGGGGCATGCACTGCTTACACGCCTGGCAGGGCCCACTGGCTGTGGCCTAAGCTGCAACCAGCAGGCTGCAAGGGCCCCAGGGAAGTTTGTTTGCCCAGCAGAGTGCTGTGTGCATTAGTGTGTGCATGCATGTGTGTGTGCCTGCATGTGCATGTGTACACATTAAAGTTAGCCAACATTTAAAAAACTGGAATATGTCACACTAACAAAATGAATTTTGGCCTGCTTTTGGGAGAAAACATTTGATGAAGCCTAGACATCTTCACAATAAAAAACAGCTGTGTGTTTCCATCCGGACCTATTGACTGCGGGACCTGTTCACTCAGTGACATCACACATCTGTGCCCTGTAGGGCTGTAAACGCACACCCAAACTTCCAGAGAGTCTGAAGATCTCCACCAGCCCTCAACCTGAACCATTCTTCAATGTCCTCCACTCTTCTGGCAATTGGCCTACAGCTCCAGTTTCCAGAAGCTGTTTACTTTTAGAATGGGCATTCTGTTCTTTCCTCATGCATTTGTAAAACTGGATCCATGGACTGCAGAATTAAGACATGATCCACAATGCCATTTTCTTTCCTTTTCTTTTTTTTTTTTTTTTTTGAGATGGAGTTTCACTCTTGTTGCCCAACCAATCCCCAACCGTCTTGGCCTCACTGTACTCTCTGCCTCACTTGTTCTGTTCTCAAAGATATGGCTCAAAACAATGTCATTGGAGAACCCATTTCTGGGTGCTCCAGGCCTGGGCACACACATAGCTGAATCAGTGATATATACATTGGCCGCACTGTGGCTGGAAGCACTTGGGAAGCTTAAAACATGCCCAGGTCCTATCATGGACCAGTTAAATCTGAATACCAACTCTATTATTATTTAACAACTCTAGAAGGCAGCAAGGCCATTTGTATTTTCAATATGTAGCATGATGTAGTTCATATTTGTGGGTGCAGTCATCTACCACATAACAGTGCTTCAGTCACTGAAGGATCACATATACAAAGGTGGTCCCATAAGACCGTAATACCTTTTCTATGGTGAGATATGCTGAGACATACAAATGCTTGCTACTGTGTTACAGTTGCCTACAGTGTTCAGCACAGTAACATGCTGCAAAGGTTTGCAGCCGGGAAACAATAAGCTATAGCATACAGCTAGGTGTGTAGTAGGCTGTATGTACCATGTAGGTTTGTGTTGGGTACATTCTGTGATGTTCACACAACGATGAAATCGCTTAAGGATACATTTCTCAGTGTGCACCCCATCATTAAGCTATGTATGACTGTGCTTAAAAATGCTTATTGATGATGATGATATTGACACGGCTGAAAATTATACATAGTTCCTGCCTACAAGAAACACTGCAGACTTACAAAAGCCTGAGATAGGAATGAAAAAGAGATTGCAGAATAAGAAATGTTTCAAAGAGCCAAGCTTTCTGAGGGAGAAAATATCTGTGTAGACCGCATTAGTGGGGTGTCTACCCTAACACCCTAGCCAAGGAGGCCTTGAACAGTCTTAAAGGTGAGCAGACATTTCAGATATGAGAAAAAGAGACAAAGCCTGGGGCAGGAGGAGAAGTCCCCAAAGGGAAAAAGAAAAAAGAAAGAAAATGCTGTACTGCACATCACAGGAGAAGATACTAAAACAGCATGCCCGGGCTAGGGACACCTGCCAGACAGCACTCCAGGGTGTTTGGGATTTTTATTTTATTATTTTTTCTTTTCTGAGATGGAATCTCATTGTATTGCCCAGGTTGGACTGCAATGGAACAATCTTGGCCCACTGTAACCTCCGCCTCCCAGGTTCAAGTGATTCTCCTGACTCAGTCAGCCTCCCAAGTAGCTGGGATTACAGGAATGTGCCACCACACCCGGCTAATTTGGTATTTTTAGTAGAGATGGGGTTTCACCATGTTGGTCAGGCTACTCCTGACCACAGGTGATCCGCCTGCATGTGGATGGTCTGTGCGTGTGGGTGGGCTGTGCCTGTGGGTGGCCTGTGCGTGTGGGCGGGCTGTGCGTGTGGGCGGGCTGTGTGTGTGGGTGGGCTGTGTGTGTGTGGGTGGGCTGTGCATGTGGGCAACCTGTGCGTGTGGGTGGACTATGTGCATGTGGGTGGGCTGTGCGTGTGAGTGGCCTGTGTGTGTGGGTGGACTATGCGTATGGGTGGGCTGTGTGTGTGGATGGCCTGTGGGTGCGGGTGGCCTGTGCGTGTGAGTGGGCTGTGCGTGTGGATGGCCTGTGCATGTGGGTGGGCTGTGCATGTGGGCAACCTGTGCATGTGGGTGGACTGTGTGCGTGTGAGTGGCCTGTGCGTGTGGGTGGGCTGTGCGTGTGGGTGGCCTGTGCGTGTGGGTGGACTGTGCATATGGGTGGGCTGTGTGTGTGGATGGCCTGTGCGTGTGGATGGCCTGCACGGGCTTAGACCAGGCTTGTTCCCCATTGTTTGTTTTGTGCCTTTCAGTGTGGCTTCTGTTGAACGCAAGCACCATCCTCCAGCTAACACAGTCACAGCACGAAACAGAAAACGCCTGGCTTCCTGTGTCTGTGAGTGGCTCAGCCTGGGAAAGAATGGTTGCTATTTACGCGGGGACTCCTATGCATCTGTACTCGGTTGTGAAAAGTCATTAGCTTACCAACCAGGGGATGCCTTTCTCAAACATCTGTGCAGATGCCATGTGGTTGAGTCTGAGATTCAGGTGCATGTGGCAGTTTAAAAAGAGCAGGGCTTCTGCACAAGTCTAAAGAGGCCATCAGAGCTGGGAACTTGCCCAGCTCCTGCTGGGCACACCCATAGCAGGTGCTCCTGGCTGGCAGTGCACACAGGATGGGTAATCCAGCTTTCTGTCCTCTCACCCCCTCCAGCAGGAGGCAGGGTGAGTCCTTGGGACTCGGCAGGGAATGAATCACAGCGCACACAACTCAAGCTTCCTTTGATCCCTCCAGGTTGAAAAAGCTGCACGTGCCCTGGCAGGAACTGTTTATAAAATGAAAATATATATATATGAAAACATTTCTGCCATTTCCAAGGTCATCAACCATAGCTCCAAATGATGTTAGCTTAAAACCATCACATATTTACTAAGTTTCAGGATGACACTTGTTAATCCCCACATCAGCTGGAAGCTCCCAGCTGGGTTTTTATTCTGAGAGCTCTTCAACACGCAGCAGAAGGCTTGAAATCCACTCACTGAAAGTCAGAGGATCTTAGGTGACATGGTGCAGTGAATGTGAATCGCAGGTGTGGCGCCCAGGTAGCTGAATTAAAACCTAAGTCTATAGGTGACAGCTACTGCCCAGCCAGGCTGGTCAGGCTAAGGTAGACAGGGACCGCATGCTGAAAAGGGAAAATTCACGCATCTCTGTACTTTCCTAGAACCCCGAGTTCAAAAGCACTATGCTTTAGGTTTCTTTTATCTTTCCAGCTGGAAATGTCATCTGTGGACATGAAGGTATAACAATTTCTTACTGTCCGAGAAAAGTGGACTGGGAAATCCACAGTGATCCTGAGGCCAGCTGACCTGAATGGCACGCCTACAGCATGGGTGCCTGTTTACCATGTTGGCTACTCTGGCTGGCTGCTGGCAACCCGCATGTGCTTAAACGGAATTTCAGAGAGAAACCAGGCACACCCGGCTCTCCTGGCTCAGAGTCTGTTTATGCCGCAGGCAGAAGGGAGCTGCCATTCTCTTTCCATGAGATTCTGCAGCAATAGGATGTTTGCTTCAACCTGTTTACAAGCTGTGTCTGCTTTGTGTCTGGCTATTTATTTGCAGCCACAGTTGTAGATTTCCCTCTACCAAGGGAAGAGGAACCATGACTTTCTTGTTCATCACTGGTAAGTGAAGTGCTGGGCCCAGGGAAGGAATTCGGTCACCACTGTGTGCGTGAGTGCGCGAGTGCGTGAGTGAGTGAGTTGGGATTCAGCTGCCGAGTCAGTGCCCAGCTTTCATAGCAATAATAAAAAGTCAGAAACATGTCCAGAAACAAATGCCCATAAAACAACTGAGTGCTACTGCAGCCTGCAGAACTGGTTACCAGAGGGGAATGAGGAATCCTCGCATCCTCTACCAGCTCCACATCCCTGAGTCCCACACTAATTTGATTTAAGCCCTCATTTTCTAAACATGCCATGATCCAGCCACCATGCCACGCTGTGTATGTTCAATACCCCCGGCAACTTCATATGACAAGCGTATTCTCCCCATTTTACAGACAGGGTGGCTGAGGACCCAACCAGTTAAGTAACCTTCTCACAATCACACAGCTGGAAAAGACTGGAATTCTAGCCCAGGTCTTTCGGAGCCTAGGACACCACCTACACATTTTGCACCACTGCCTCCATCCATAATTACTTCCTGAAAACAAAAGACACCAGGGTTCCTGGCAGACTGATGTTAGGATGTCTGGACTCCTTGACACATACTAGAACGCTGGCGTCCTGCAGTGCTGGCTGATGAGAGGGGTCAGGTTAGAGAATATTCTGCAGTGAAGGTTTCCAGCACATAACTGCAGAGACACCCCCATTACTCTGATGTGGGATCTGGACAAGCCTTCTCTGTAAATTCAGTTGGGCCTCCAAGAACTTCCTTCAGTGCTCAAGGTTCCACGAGGCTCAGAAGGACTCATAGGGACTGTGTTCAACTGCCTCAGGAGACAGAGGAAGAGCTGGAGTCAAAGCGAGATGGAAGGACGTGCCCAGGCGTGACATGAGGTAGGTGGTAGAGCTGCGACAGGCCCCAGGTCAGTCTCGAGCATCCCTGAATACCTTTAGGGTCAGGTACTTCTTTGAGTATCTGATGAAGGCCATGGACCTTCTTCCAGGCAAGATGCATTCCAGCCTGCCTGCCACCAGCCAGGAGCACCTGCAATGGGTATGCCCAGCAGGAGCTGGGCGAGGTCCCAGCTCTGATGACTTCCTTAGACTTGTGCAGAGACCCTGCTCTTTTTAAACTGCTACATGCCCCTGAGTCTCAGACTCCTAAGCCTCTTCCTTGTACATTATTTCTGTAAACCATCCTGATGACCAGGGACTCCAGATTAAGAATCCATGTAATAACTTCTCTTGGAGTTCGGCACCTCCCAAGCTCAGGGCAATGTTCCTGTGAAGACAAGAATTCCTTCTAATAGAGGAGAAGAGCTATCAGAGGAAAGTCCCATCAAAGTTTTCCCTACTTTCTTGGCCCCTGAAAACAAAACGGAAAGCCAGAAAAACAGTCAACAGAAGATCCAGATAAGTAAGGGCTGAAATATGTGTGTATGAAACAATCACACAGAATTGTGGCATAAAAACAATAAATATCACACTGGTGCAAAAAGTCAGGGAGAAATGACTTTACCCATCAAAACACCACATTTCAGGGCACACAAAGGCACTGCCTGCTGAAAGTCTGCCCCAGGACAATCTCCACAGCTCAACACCATCCACTGCATCCTGGTGACATGCTCTAGAGCTGGAAAAACATGAGGTCAAATCCAGCCATGATGTGGCCAGGCTGTGCTTCTCCCCCAGATAAGCTCCTATAATCTATAGGCCTCAGTTTCCCCAAGAGCTGAACAGAGAGAGATTTCAGCTTTTATCAGCTGAGTTTATGTGAGGATTAAATGAGATGACTCTTGTAAAGTTTCTGGTAAGACACCGAGACACAGGTAGCTCAATGACTGGTGGTAATTACAATTTTTTTTACTATTATTATTAGCATGCTTACTCTTTCTATTAAAAAAAAAAAAAAGAAAAGAAGCAAGCCTCTTGTCTCTGCAAGGGTAGAGTAGAAGTTGGCTCCTTAAAATGCCTAATAAAAGCTCATTTATGCAGCAAATGCATTCATAACTGCCTAAGAAATCCTACACAATAGAATTTCACAGTTTTGACCCGGGGGTGGGGGAAGCTTTCAGTAATTCAACATAAAAAGGTTAGCTTTCTAGATAGGATTCTCTAAGACATAATAACAAATCATATCCATAACACTCACCAAACTAAACTTCAGGGCCTGTAGATATGGGAACACTGGTATCTCACAACACATCAAGTAAATATTCAAAGAGGAACACTTGAGAGCCCAGTCCCACAGCTATTACTCAACTACCAGCAAGTGAAGAAAGAGCCTGTCGGTGAGGATCACTTAACTATCAGCAAATACTCCATGCTCATGCTGAGCAGAGCAACCCCTGCTCCAAGTTTCAGATAAAAACAAGAGTTACTACATTGTTCAATATCATAGAAAAAGGGTATCTCCTTCAAAAAAAAAAAAAAGCAGTGCTAGTTTACAGTGAAGTTTGAACATTCTTAACAACTGAAATGGAACAGATCAGAGAAAACTTACTGATTCCCAAACCACCAGGCAATGTTTGCACACATCTCAAGCTGTCCCCTGCCCTCTCGCCTGGAGTGGGTTTGCTTTGCCCCCTAAAAGGAGTACAAAGGGCTTTCTACCGCACAGCCAATGCCATTCCAGGAGCTAACAGACAGAAACCGCTCCTTGGGCTTCCCTGGAAGAGGAGTGCAGAATGAAGCAGTGCCCTGAGAACTAGCAGAGGCATCTGATCCAATCCAGCTAGTGACTTATTCATAAATGTGTCACCTGATGCAGCTTTTCCCAAGCAAGCCTGCGGTGCCGGCGCCTATACTCCCGGCAACGGAAATCTCAAGTCATTTTGCAGAAAGACAGCGAGTGAATTGTCTTGGTTTACTTGTTCACAAACCCTCCAAGCCTGGAAAATGAAAATGAGACCGCAAGAGTTGTGAGGGAGGAAGGGCAGAGCTCGCCTTTCATCGGGATGCCTGGCAGCAACCTTGCTTCCTTTTCCCAAGGTGCATTCGTCCACCACCTTCTAGCAGTTTTCCAGGGCAGTTAGCCCAGGTGATCCCTTCAGGAGAAAGCCTAATTATTCCCAGAGAGACATGACAGCTCTGTATCTTAGCTGACCAACCTCAGCATTTGTTGAATTTGTATAAAGCAATTCTTCTTGCCACCTCTCAGGCATGATTTAGTACACTCTTTTCCTAAAGGAGTTCTGATTTTTTTCTTCTCTTCTCCCCTAAAACTATGCAACCAGAAGCTCATTGCTTTCTTGCAGCCAGTCTCTATGTGGCAGCGTGGATTGTCAAGCTTGAAAGCCGTATTTGGTTCCTACCAAACACCACTGTCCCAGGACTACAAAGATATGGCCAAACTGCTCAACGTGTGCAGGTGGATATGTCCTGAGCTTGACAGGCTCTCAGCTCCTGTCCAAGCAAGGGCCTGAAGGTCCCAGCAAGGGCCCAAAGGTCCCAACAAGGGCACAGCAGGTTTGGGGATGGAGGGATCTGACCATGGCTCCAAATCACACCCCCACCTTTAGCCCCTGCTGCCTTATCTGTACAGGCTGCAGTACCACCTGAATTTAATCGTGTCCCTGACTGGCAGCCCCCAGAGTTCTGATTGACCTCCCTCCCCCACCAGAGAGGAGGCATGGCCAGGCCAGCACAGCCCTGAGAAGCAAGGAGTGTGCCGCTGGCTGGCCCCATCATACACACACCTCCTCCAAGCTTCTCTCCTACGTGGACACCACACAAGCAGCACACTGCCATTTCGCTGCCACAACCTGAGGAGACTGCACCAGTCTGCTGGTTTCCAGGCCTAACAACACCCAGTGAAGAGCTCTCCGGGGCACCACTGCCTCTCCTGCCTCTCCTGCCTCTCCATTTCAGTCATGGCTTCATTATGTGCCAAGGTTTCTACCTCATTGTCATCTCTGTCTCTTCTTCCTCCTGAGGCCAAAGACTGCCAAGTTGATTCCAGCTCTGCCAAGACTCAAACCCAGCCCCTTCTTTCCCCTGCTCCTGCTCCACTGTTGCTCCTTTCCCTGCACATGGGATTCTATCTGACTTCCTGCTGACCCCTTCCTACCATCTCTGCTCCACTGTTACTCAGGGTGTTGTCTTCTCTCCCCTAGACTCTCACAGTGGACTCCGAAGGAATCTCCTGCATCACCTGCCTCCCCTTCTCTAGTCCTATTTCCACACACTGAAGATGAATATTCCTCAAGGATGGTCCATCTGGCCATTCTTCCTAATGCAAATACTTTAGTGGTCCCACTGCCCACTGGGTCAAGCCCAAACTCCTCTGTCTGATCTGCCTTGGACTTCAAGGCTGTTTCCCCACACCCCTCATCGCCCACACCATGGTTACTTGAACCCTGGTGTTTCTGCATGTGGGGCAGATCTCCTGCCATCCTGTCTCCATCAACCCTCACCAGTCTTCAGGGAGTGAATAAATGGAGTAAAGTCACAAAAGAGGAAGACACACAAGACTTGACTCTAGAAGTGTCCCATAATGGCGGTGGAGATCAAAGGGGTACTATGGGAGAGAGGACCTTAGGGAAGTGACTGGAAGAGGCGTTAACACTGCCTGGGTTCAAATCTCAGCACCTCCACTGACTAGCGAGTGAAGTAACACAATGTATTTAACTTCCTTTGGGCTGTATTTCTTCATCTGTATAATGGGATAACCACACCTTCTCCACAGGATTAGGCAAAAATTAAGTGATTTCATTCTTGCAAAACCTGTGCCACAGTGGCTGGGATCTAAACCTTCAGTTAGTGTAACTATTGTAACCCAGTGTCAAATCAAACCCATCTGTTCTTACCTATTTGCTCTAGTGCAGAGGAAACCCCAGTGTGCTTCCCTTCCCCGTCTAACATGCTAAAGAGAAGATGAAAGATCGGCAAAAAGAAGAAGTGTCTCCATGGCCAGCAGGTCTGTCTAGTAAGGACATCACAGTGGCCTCCTCCTCTCATGTGGTGCCTCTCCATCCTCTACCAAACCAAACAGAGGGTCCTGGGGAGCCATATGCAGGGTTGGGTCAAGGGCCACAGACATGGAGCTGCAGAACTGCAGGCCTGAAGCTGCTCGGGAGCACTGTGATGTGAGTCTTTGGATCAGGGAAGTGCAGGAGCTTGAAACAAATGCCTGTGTCCTAAGGAGGACCAGTGGGTGGCTGGCCAGGGCTGTCCACAGCAGCATGTGACAGAGAGGTCAGAAGGCGGTGCCTGGAAGCAGGTGGCTGCTGCAGGGATCAGGTGACCCAAAAGGACTCAGAAGGAGCCTGAACCAGAGGGCTGGGTGCAGGGTGGGCTGAGCCAGGAGAGGCTGTGGGCTCACAGGGCAGAAGCTAAGGGTGGGACCCCCACACACCCTCAGATAAACCCCACAAGAGCACGTGGCACCAGACCTGTAGCACCAGAAGGTATGCTGACCACCACGAAGAAGAGCTCCTGCCCCTCATCCCCACCCAGCCATGGAAGCAGCACCCCAGGGGGAGGGGACCCAAGTCTGATAGCAGCCACCCAGGCCTGGGATCCTGCCATGGTCGGACCTGAGTGCGGTGGAGGGTGGGACAGGGAGAACTTTAGCTGGATGTGGGATTGACGCTGTCATTCAGAAGAGGCTGAACTTCCTAACCTCTGAGAAATGGGACCGTTCTGGTAGATGATGCAGAGCTGAGTGCTATGGGCTGCCGAGACACCTTCCCGGATAGAGAATCAGGAGAGAAAGACTATAATCTGTTGAGTCTAATCCATTCCACAAACCGCCACACATGGTCACCTTTGTCATCATTATTTTCTTAGTCAAAAATGGAAGTCTCCCCTCATCCCCCCAAAAAACAAAGAAGAAAATAATAAAAAAGGAAAAGCAGAGAATCACCATACAATATCAGTCTCTTCCTTTTGCCTTTTCTGGGGCACCATGAGGGGAGGGCAGAGTTGAGAGTTCCCACAACCCATCTGGCTATGGACTCCAGAAGGGGCGGAAATGGAACTACACTGATGACCTAGAAAGCAGAGCCATGGAGAGGCTCACACCAGTGCACATTGAGATTTGGCTAGCAGGGGGATTCTTATTTTCTTAAGAAATAACTATCAGGGCCAGGCACGGTGGCTCACACCTGTAATCCCAGCACTTTGGGAGGCCAAGGCGGGCGGATCACAAGGTCAGGAGACTGAGACCAACCTAGCTAACACAGTGAAACCCCGCCTCTACTAAATACACAAAAAATGAGCCGGGCGAGGTGGCGGGTGCCTCCAAGTAGTCCCAGCTACTTGGGAGGCTGAGGCAGGAGAATTGCTTGAACTGGCTGAGGCAGGAGAATTGCTTGAAAGGCAGAAGTTGCAGTGAGCTGAGATCGTGCCATTGCACTCCAGCCTGGAAGACAGAGAGACTCCATCACAAAAAAAAAAAAAAAAAAGAAAAGAAAAAAGAAAAAAAAAGAAAGAGCAATCAGATATTTTTATGACTTTCTCCTGAATATTTATTCAGTTTCTTCCTGGGCTGTTTGGCCATGAACATCCACATTACATGAAAAGTACCAGAGACGCTATGTGTGAGTTTAATGATTAAGGCATTAAATCGTAGATAATTATGCAAGTGACCAGGAGTAAATTTGACCACACATAACCATGGAAATGACAAACAGTCCACAAGAGGTGTAAGAGAAAATAAATACAAACAGCCATTAAGGCCATTAAGCTCTTGAATATGTCAGAATGAATTTTTACAAATAATAATTTTAAAAATTATTCAATGGCTTCATCATGTATTTGGGGCATAACAGGCATCTAATTATGTATAGTGACAGAAAACACCTTGGTTTTCCATGAGCATCTGCAGAGACAGTCTGGCCAAATCAGCGCTGCCTTCAGCTCAGAAGACCCATGGCAAAACCGACAGTTTTCTTCTGGATTCTACTCACAGAACCGGCAAGGGACAAGAAAAGTCAAAAGAACAGAAACGCCAGACCTAGAAGGCAAGAACATATTAAGGATAGTGATTTGCTTTCACCAAGCCACTCAAAATGTTTGTTTTTTCCTTCAGTGGCGGGGGGGGGGAAAGGAGCAGAGCTGTATTGAGTTCCTTCCAGCAAAGTGTGGAAAAGAGAACCAAACCAAGTGGAAATCCTAAGACAAAAACTGCAGAGCGAGACGTGAGACAGGAGGCTGTGTGCTCTGAAAGGTATCTCTGCTGCCTGCTGATAAGCCCCATCCATTTCTATGTACTTTTGTCAATAACTGAAAAGCAGTGAAATCTGACTAGCCCGCTCTCCACACAGCCCGTAACTGATTGGAACTCAACAGAGCTGTGAGAATTTCTCAGGAAAATGAACCCAACTCCCTTCACTTGGGGCCACAGACTCACACGACACCACAGTTCAGGGAAACGGACGTCTGTAGGATGCGCACACGCCAGTGTCTAATGGAGAGTGCCTGATTTCCAGTCCTTGTTTTTGACTACTTCACTGCAATCCGGCTAACAAACTTGTGCATATTTGCTATAAAAACAAGCAGACTGTAGTATTTATTACCTCAAATGTAATCACCTTACAATATTATTTCTGCCTCTATTAATAAGTAGAAGTTTCACTGCTTAAAATAAATGGCAAAAGTATTTTACTTAGGATGGTATTATTCTATACTGAAAGATACTGTCCAGTAAGAAAAATAGAAAAGAAGGAGATGTGAAAATATGCACAGAGGCCCAGAGCCGGCCTGTTTTGATACTGGTGTTTTCTGAGCTAAGAGCTAAGTGTTGGGTACCTTTAATTCTCTGTTGAAAATATGATACTTGATCACCTCATCGTGAACCGTTTCTCAAAATAGAGACTGGGCCTCCCAGAGGATCCCTGGGCTGGCGAAACATGAGCTGAGCGGCTCTGACAGGCACTGCTGAGCAGCCGTGTGGCCTCCGGGCACTTCTCGTCCACTGTTAGACCTGTGGCCACCCACCCTTGGGCACAGCCCTGCCTGGCAAGGCCAGACCTGGCATTGGGCTCGCCCACTTCCCAAATACCACCAGCATCAGGAGTTCTGAAAAGGCCGGGCGCAGTGACTCATGCTTGTAATCCCAGCACGCTGGGAGGCCTAGGCGGGCAAATCACTTGAGCTTAGGAGTTCAAGACCAGCCTGGACAACGCAACAAAACCCCCTCTCTACGAAAAATACAAAAACTAGCCGGGCGTGTTGGTGTGTGCCTGTAGCCGCAACTATTCTGGTGGCTGAGGTGGAGAATTGCTTGGGTCCAAGAGGTGAAGGCTGAAGTGTGCAGAGATGGCACCACTCCACCCTAGCCTGGGTGACAGATCAAGGCCCTGTTTAAAAAAGAAAGAAAAAGAAAAGAAATTTCAGAACACAGAACCCTGACGAAGGGCCACTGGTAAACAGTAGGCTGGACTAGGCCAGGGCACATGCTGTGGCACATGTCGCTTGGGTTTACCACCTGAACCTCAGTTACCTTTGGAAAAAGAGAGACAGAGACAAAGAGCACAAGAGGAGGTGAGGAGGGAGAGAGAATAGAGGGAGAAAAGGATGGAGACAGAAAGAGAAGACTTTTTATTTGAGGCTATTCCACTCCAGAAGTTCTGTCCCCTCCACAACCTGTCTCTGGGGGTCCCAAGGGACAGTCTGCAGACCTCACAACGCTCATGCCTGCTCCTATGGATGTCTCCAGCCTTGGCCTGGCATTTTATCCTCTGCTAATCTGCACTTCCAATGTCCACCATGCTCTGAAGTCAAGCAGCCCAACCTGTTGACAGCCCATGAAGAAACACACCATCTTCGTATGCGCCCTAACACCACAATTCTCCAGGTTAACTCCTCTCAGTTTTATATCGCGGCCCCCAGATTTGGAGGACGGGCGATTCCTTGATGTATCCAGGCTGTCTTGACTGGATTGAGGGAATCCAATGTTAGGCCTGCTGTGCTGTGACAGGTGACAGGGCAGGGATCTGAAGGGACTGTGCGGTGTGGCTAAGGAAGTGCAGCCGCCCTGCATCTCTTCCTACGTTCAAGAACCTCTTGGGCCCCTCCTTTAGCCCCCAGTCGCCTTGAACAACCAGATACAAAACTGTGGTGGGAGTTTTTATTGCAGAACTTTTATAACCAGAACTTTTACTGCAAGTGCATGATTTCCAGAGAGCAATTACATCACCTCAGCCTAAAGACAAGCACCGGAAATAGCTGCGGACATCCCTGACCTCGAGAAGGCTTCCCTTTGTCCTCCACGCACAGCTTCCCACTGGCTGGACAAAACCCGTACCACAGGGCAGGTACTGGTTTGGAGGGGCCTGAAGTTAACAGTCTGAGAGGCTTCTTTCAGATAAAGAACACAAAAAGCACAACAAACAGAAGTCAGGCGGTGAGCTTGGCCCAACACAGGAGGCCCTAACTGTCCAGCCTCAGCAAAAACACAGGCCACTTTTCCAGCTGACTCCCCATCCCCTCCTGCACTCTTCCTGAGCCGAGGGGGCCCCCACCAGTCACACAGTCCACCTTCTACTCCCCGTCAAGGCAGAACACTTCAGCTTGGCTAAAGAAATGAGAAAAACTTAACAGAAACCCCGACATCCCCTTGAAAAAAAGTGACAATACGTTTTCAGATAAATCCTTCCCCTTTTACGTAAGTAGGGGCCTGGGCTCACTCGGTGTGTCCTCACGTAGAAGGAAACTAACGCTGACCGACACTCAAATGTACCAACATACCAGGCCTTTGACAGCAACCTACCTAGGAACGGTCATCCCAGTTAACAGACAAAAAACAGGCCCAGAGCCCTCACAAGGAGTACTGGGAAGATCTAAGAAAGGGGAAAACCCAGTTCTTGTTTGCAAGTGACTTAAAACATAGAGGGAGATTCAGAGGTGGAGGTTATAGTGCAACAGGCACTGCGCAGAAATGAGAAATCTTATAAGCCACGCAGAGGAAGAGACAATTTTTCCAGGAGAGATGCAGGAAGGCCTCACAGAGCAGAGGACAGGTCAGGGCTCTGGGCCGCGGGGAGGAGGCTTGGGGCTCCGCAGGAGGATGCACCCATTCACTCCTGGTGAAGCAGACCGTAAGAAAATTTAGGGATCTGTCCCCTTCTGAATGAAACCACTCATGACTGGCAATTTACACTTTTTATTGCTTGGTGTTCTCACCAGCCAGAGCCAAACTCAAAGTCCCCGGCTTGAGCTGAAATTTAGGGTAGTGCCTTGGGAAAGAGCCTGGGCGCTAAGCGGGAGGGGCTTGGGTTGAAATCCTGGATCTGATACTCCCCAGCTGTCCCTCTGCAGCTCACATTCCTCACCTGTAAAGGGGAATGGGACTACCTACTTTCCAGGTGCAATGAGTAGTATATAAACTAATGTGGTCAAGGCATCTGGTACACGATGCACTCAAAAAACAAGGCATGTCTGTGATGAATGCAGCAGGGTCAGTGTCCTAAACCCACCTCTGCCCTGTCTCCATCCTCCACTGCCCTCCCTCTCTAGCAGGGACTCAGGGGGGCAACAGTCTTGCCTCTTCACAGCTGAGCTTGACAGGGCTGTGTGGGGAAGGAACCACCTCATTTGGTTCTGTGCGCCCTGGTTCCAGTATGCACTGGACTGGCCTGAGGAAAACCCAGGGAATATTTCCTTCCTTGCAGTTTCTGACAGCTTCTGTCAAATCAAAACAGAAATTATGAAGCAAAATGCCCAGCTCTGGGCCTGGCCCAAGTTAGTCCTCAATGTGCATGAGTTCAATGGTGCCCCTCTCCAGACTCCAGATCTGCCATCCTGTCCCTCATTTGCTTTGACTTAGCACTCACAAAATAAACTAATTCTTTAATAACTCTCAAGAGCTAAAAGTTAATTTTTCTCATCTTAATTCTAGCCTATTAGAAAAAAAAAAAAAAACAAAGATTTTAAACAAATAAAGGAGTTTACTTCTCTGCATCCTCGTAATAATTTGTCCATAGACAACACTTTTGTTTCCTATGTTGAAAATAATATTACATTGTAACTTTACTAAATTTTAAAACACAAATGACAATAATATTGAAAAATAAGTTCACTAAGATGTAACAGCTGAATTTACTTTTAGGGTTTGTTGATCTACATAAACCGTGAGTCCCTTAACCTTTGTTTTTTAAAAAACAACAACAACAACAACAACTTCCAAAATAGGAGAGGGTGTAGTAATACACATGCCACATGTTTACACATTTTTGCCACTAGCTTTTGAAAGCTTAATGTAGTATTATTAAAGACATAGAAAGCTCGTCATATTTTCCCCATGCTAGGGTGCCTTGGGCCATGTCATGGTCTGTTAAAAACAAAAAAATCCAAGGGCTGCCTCTATTTCAGAAACATGAACGTGTTTAGTAATGAAAACAAAACGTGTATTAGAATACAGCAATATTTACATGGTGTTTTATACAGTGACCAGGTCCCCAAGAGAGTGTGACGGGATTTCTGTTCCTGAAGCTTTGGGGTTCTTCCCTCTGAAGGCTGGGAGCCGTCTGCTTACACCTGGAAGTCCAGCCCATGAAGTAACTGCTGATGTCACAGGTGGCTCTGCTGACATCCTCACAACCTGCCAGGGCTACACCCTCCATGGCATGCCCCTCTGGTACCAGAGGGGAATGAAGAAGGAAAAGGAAGTTGTACCTGAGCCCGGTCTGACCAAGGTGGCCCGTGCCAGCCACCATGCTGACAGCCAGCAGTGACCAGAGAGGATGCTGGGACCAAGCAGCTTTGGGGGTCTCCCTTGGCTGCCTCCAGGCCTTCCACTGTCCTGGTTTGGATTTGCCATGGTAGATTTGTTCGACTACCAGTTATGTATTCTGAAGTAAGGAAGCCACGTGACTTCCACACCCGAGTACCTTAGAGAACAACAGGAGTGCTGTTCTTTGGAGCAAGGATGGCTGGGCCACTCTGGGGTCCCTTCCCTGCAGTTCCCTCCACATACTGGGTCTCATGAGGAGGAGACCCCTGCCCTTCCCTGGGCTTTCTATGTGAAGCCCTCAGTAAATGACAGTAGTGGGGCAGAGTTCTCATTTCCCCTTGAAAACCTCTCTTCAGTTTGAATGCAGCAACACAGGGTAGAGCATTTGTAACCTATACTGAAGTTACTCTTTGCCCGCCAGCCCTAACAGAAGTGTCAAAGGCCTCTGAACCAGAGCAACTCCATCTTGAACAGGGGATGGGTAAAATAAGGCTGTGTCTTTTCTTATGTTAAAGCAAAGGGGAAAAAATGTTGGTTTTGAATACACACTAGCCACAGTCTTTTTTGTGTTTTTACTCAAGGCTTCAGTGCAGGGTGTATCCAGCAGCCTCCTGGCCCCCACCGCAATGCTCATGGCCCCTGACCCTGTGCTCCTCTATCCCCCTGTGACCCTGACTGCTCTCTCCTCTGCAGAGAAGTCTTACCTCTTATTTCCCTGGCAACCCTGCCTCATCCCTAAATATACTGGTCAGGAAATCCTTTTTGCCAGGAGTCCCAGGTGAAGAAGCCTCCCCTCCACCCAGCCACAGATGCCCTAAAACCAGCTCATAGGGCTCTCAAGAGCCAACTGTTAAATTTTCTGGAATGCTGGTATCATATTAATTATTAAAAAGTAAATTATATAAACTTATGGTTAAATAAAATATATTAAAAATGAGGGTAATAAATACGCAGCCCTTATCACTTCCTACTCATTTCACTGTTATCTGTACCTTTGGGGTTACTAAAATCCATTGTTTACGGGGGTAGAAATACTGTCAGAGGCATCTGACCCGGAGCGACTCCATCTTGAATAGGGGCTGGGTAAAATTAGGCTGAGACCTGCTGGGCTGAATTCCCAGGAGGTTAGACATTCTTAGTCACAGGATGAGATAGGAGGTCGCCACAAAATAGAAGTCATAAAGACCTTGTTGATTACAGGGTGCAGTAAAGAAGCTGGCTAAATCCCACCAAAGCCAAGATGGCTATGAGAGTGACCTCTGTTCGTCCTTACTCCTACACTCCCACCAGTGCCATGACAGTTTACAAATGCCATGGCAAGGCCCAGAAGTTACCCTATATGGTCTAAAAAGGGGGTGAACCCTCAGTTCCAGGAACTGTCAACCTCTTTCCAGGAAAACTCATCCACACCTTGTTCAGCATATAATCAAGAAATAATGATAAAAGTTGCCAACCAGGACCTCAGGTGCTGCTCTGCCTATGGAGTAGCCATTCTTTTGTTTATTTACTTCTCTAGTAAACTTGCTTTCACCTTACTCTATAGATTTGCCTCCAATTCTTTCCTTGCATGAGATCCAAGAACCTTCTCTTGGGGTCTGGATCGGACCCCTTTCTGGTAAGACTACTACTTGATGGGAGTTGCCACAGCCTCTGTCCAGCTCCACACTCACGTCTCACTTTAGTGGCTGGTTATCAGTCATGGCATTATGCCATGGAAATGAGCAAATGTGACAAATCAAGGCACACGTTATTGTTTTATTGATTGTCTAGATCAGGGATCAGTAACATTTTCCATAAATAGCTACATAGTAAACATTTTAGGCTTTGTGGGCCATATGATCTCTGTCACAGCTACTCAGCTTAGCCACTGTGGCAAAAAAGCAATATATAAATGAATGAACTTGGCTGTGTTCCAATACAATTTCACTTATGGACACAATTTTGAATCTAATTTTTTATATATTACAAAATATTATTTTCCTGTTTATTTTTTAAAAAAAAAATACCTTTAAACAGGTAAGAACCACTCTTAGACTGCAGGCTGTACCAAAACAGGATCTGGCCTGTTGACCACAGCCTGCCAAGCCTTGGTCCAGACCTAGGTTGGTGATGAGGAAATCTTGACAATGCAGAATACATTCACAAGTGGTCCTGTCTGTCACTTCCACATTGTGAATTGCATAATAATTTAAGGAAACACTGTGAGTATTCATACACTTAATCCAGTTCAGCAAAGTCTCATATCAGTGAAGGAAAGAGGACATTCCAACATTCACTCTCTCACTTTACTCACTGTAAATGAAATATCCATCAACATTCATTTAGGAACTGGGCTCCATCAGTTCAGCCACAGCATGGCCCATGGACATGAGTGTGGCTCAAGTAAACAAAAGCATCTGATCAGCAACTGGCTCTACGGAATTTGCATTAAAGAGTACTGAACATATCGTATTTTTTTATTTTTTATTTTTTTGAGGTGGAGTTTCACTCTTGTTGCCCAGGCTGGAGCGCAGTGGTGCAACCTCGGCTCATTGCAACCTCTACTTCCTGGGTTCAAGTGATTCTCCTGCCTCAGCCTCCCGAGTAGCTGGGATTACAGGCATGCACCACCACTCCTGGCTAACTTTTTGTATTTTTAGTAATGCGGGGTTTCAGCATGTTGGCCAGGCTGGTCTTAAACTCCTGACCTCAGGTGATCTGCCCACCTCGGCCTCCCAAAATGCTGGGATTATAGGCATGAGCCACCGTGCCCAGCCTAGTATTATTTTAAATTATGTACTACACATCCTTTTCATAAGTGAAATTCATAAGACCACCGTTTCCTCGGAGAGTTGGCTGTTCAACAATTCCTAACCCAGCACGGCCTATCCTAGGGGTCCTGATGGTGACTGGTGAGCAGTGGGCCTTGCCCACCCACCCAATTCTAGGCAGTGAGTGCCTTAAAGGCAGGGCTGCATCTGATCCAGCCTTTCCTTGCCCCAGAATAGGACCTGGTAACCCTGCTGGTGTTCAGGCTAAGTAAACGAACACATGAGTGGGCACAGCACCTTGGTCCTGCACCATCTCTTGTTTTTTTTTTTTTTAAGGATTATTAGAGAGAGCAAATTCCAGTTTTGATCACAATGTGTAAAACACTTCAATGAAGTCTCAACGTGTCCCTCCAATAACAAAAGATTATACACAAACTTTTAAACATTCTTTTACTTAACTGGTACTTAGTAAGTCTCTATTTTCAGCCCAGTACACACTATTTTGCATGTTATTCATGACAACAATTCAGTGTCTAAACTCATTTTAGAACATAAATGAACCAAATGCCAGTGAGAACATGTCTCCCCACAGGCGCTCAGTGCTGGGAAGAGCTGGTCCCCTTAGAAGGCCTGGGTGCTCCCCTGTGCAGATCCCATTAAGAAACCAATGTTCCTCAGCCGTTCCCATGATCACTGATTAACATTTTAGTGATGTAGCTCCGGCTCCAGAGGAAGAGAAACAAATTAATCTCATAGATTTTAAAAAAGTAAAAGTCATTGTCATTGGAAGAGCAGTTTGATGAAATGGAAGTCGTGTACACGTGACAAACTAACACGTATGGCAAGGAGAGATGGAGGTTGACAACTCTGGCAGCCAAACACTGCTGTGTGTCAGTATTTCCTCATTTCATATGGTTTTAAAAAGGTAACAAAGCCTTTTCCAGACTCATGATCCTCATTCCTCAGCTGCTCACAAGGCCCATCCTGCAGAGAAGTGCTAGGTCCTTCAGGGAGGAGTCCTCTCACACAGGATAACACAGGTGAGGCAGGAGAGTAATGTCTGAAGACAGGGACCCTAAGGCCAATTCACGCTGACTTCCTAGACCTAAATCAAAAGGAAAACCCCAACTTTGCATTCCCAAGTTCCCAAGTAACAAAAGGACCAGAGGCTACTCCCCTTTCCTGCATAAAGATGAAAAACTGAAAGCACCTCTGATTGGTCCCCTCTCACAACCAGTCTGGTCTCAGGCCAAGTCTTCATTTGCATAAGAGTATAACTTTGTAACTTCACTTCAGCTTCTGATTGGTCACTTTCTGCAATCAATCAGATGTTTGCCTAGGGTGTAACTTTATAACTTCGCTTAAGCCTCTGATGGGTCCCCTCCCACAACCAATCAGACTGACTGTGGGCCACTACTTCATTTACATAGTGTGTACACAAAGTAACCAATGGGAAATCTTTAGAGGGTATTTAAACCCCAGAAAATTCTGTAACCAGGCTCTTGAGCCACTTGCTCGGGCCCACTCGCACCCTGTGGAATGTACTTTCATTTTCAATAAACCTTGGCTTTCATTGCTTCATTCTTTCCTTGCTTTGTTTGTACCTTTTGTCCAATTCTTTGTTCAAGACACAGGAACCTGGACACCCTCTGCCGGTACCACAGGCTGCCCTGGCTGGACTCAACTTCAAGTTGTACAATATAAAAAAGGTGCCAGAAAGTTCCAGAGTGTCAATCAACCTGAGCTGTCCACCGACCCTGCTGTACTCCAATTCCTCGCCCATAAATTGACTCTTTGATCTCTGAGGTCACCTACTTGATGCTGTTGAATGTTATGATCTTCAGGTTCATAACATCCACAAACAGAAAACGTTAACTTAGGATTTGAACACAGCTAGATACTCACCATCTGCTCTGTTCTGAGAACTGGGCCCTGGAAGAGCTGGAGACAGAGCTGAGCCCAACCCCTGGGTAGAAGAGGCCCACCCGCCCAGGTGCTTCCTCTCTGCGAGGCCCTGTCGGATGCCAACATTATCACCTCCACACAGCTGGTTCATCCAACAAGGTGCCTGACGCAGAGGAAAGCCCAGGGTAACCGCTACCAAGGGAAGTCCAGGCCCCAAAGAAGGAGGGCTGGCTGCTCCCTTGGGGAGCTGCCCAAGGTCACCAGGCACCCAGGAGGGGCTGACCAGGTATGAAGGGACATGGAGCTAGGACCAGACCAATTTTCTACGCTTGTTAAACTTGCCGTGGTAGCACTGCTTGGATGAGTGAGCCAGTCCCGTTGTACCACTAAGGACGGATGGGCAAAACATGGCATGAACTGATGTAAGAGAACGCATTCAAGCCAACATGCTGAGGTGGGGACTATTCTGGACGCTATTCCATGAAGCTGAAATAATGTTGTGGCCTCATTGCACTGATGTGAAGGCAGCTGCATGCGGGGAGCAGAAGTGCTGGAGCTGATGCTGCAGTGTGACTCCCTGTCCCCCTAAAGTTCGAGTCATCTCACCCCTCTGTGCCTCAGGTTCCAGTGGTGACACAGGGGTGACAATCATGTCACTGCCCCTCGTGGGATACTGCAAAGCACTCAGTACCAGCTGCTACTATGGGATCTATTGGAAATTTAAAATTATATACTCACCACACAATTAAAAATGAGCTAGGGCATAATCTTGTATATATCTGTGAAAACGTGGTGCGCGGATCGTGGTGAACAGTTAAATTCTGGTGCACCTGTACGACAGGCTACCCCTCAGCAGGGAAAAGGAGGCAACACAGCAAGCTGAGTGGGGCCCAAGGATGTTACGCTGGGTGAAAAAAAGCAAAGTCTAAGAAGGTCACATACGTTATGATCCTACTGATACAAAATCCTCAAAATGACAAAAATCATAGCAATGGAGAACAGACTGGTGATTGCCGGAGTTGGGGACAGCAGGAGGAGGTGGCTGTGCCTGAAAAGGGGTAGAAGGAGGTCTTCGGGTGAAGGAGCGGCACCATGTCTGGCCTGCATGGACCTCCAGGTGTGAGGATGTGCATGTGGTGGGCACCTACACCAGTGTCCTCTTCTTGGTTTTGGTATTGTCCTATACTACAGACGACAAAACCAGGACCTCTGTGCTACCTTTCCAACCTCCTGTGAATCTTCAAAAATTAAAAATTAAAAAATATATCAGCTAAGGAAAGATAAACCATCGTGTGAAAATGCTTTCCCCATGTCGGTCCCTGCAAGGTGACTCTGCCCACACCCTCCTCTCCAGCATGGTTTTCTGCACACACATGTGTGCTCAGCTCCCACCCTCAAGGCTCCAAGATAAAACCCAGTGCACAACCTGCCAATGAGAACTGAGGCTGCAAACCATGTTCCAGTGCAAAATGGAAACACAAGAATAAGCCACACTCCAAGGAGAATGTCTAAGTCCTCTACAGAGGCCTGGCCCAGCATGCCCTGGTGCCCCATGACTGCAGTAGATATTTGCTGTCCTCCTTCCTTTACACCTGCTGTTGTCCACCAAGGCATAAACAGAAACACTGACTTTTCAAACACTTCATGGTTTCTTGACTTGTTCAATCACATGGCCTTCTTTGCCAGGCTACTGTAATAGCCACTCACATGTCCAAAACCTTCAATTAGGGAACTCTATATTCTGGCCACAGATGGAGAGTTGTGTGGATGCTGCTATTTGACAATACAGAGGTACTTCCTCCTTTTCACACCAAACCAATAGGGTCTCATGGGGCCCAGCCTCTCCTACGGCCACTCACTGTCACCCACAGTGTGCTCCAGTTCCAATCCCTAAGTCTGCCAGAGGAAACTGGCCCTCCCCACAAAGTCACGTGTGGTGACCCCAACAGGGCCCCCAAGTAGATGTTCGTCCTCATTGCTCTCAGCCCCATTATATCATTGCTGCAGCCATTCCAAGTCCCGGAAGACCTCGCCCAACATGTTCCCGTCCTGGGCTCCACCCTCACCAAGCTTCTGTCCACAGAGACCCCAAGGAGTTCCTGCAAGGAACGCGGTTTCAGAAAAGGGCTAAGCTCACATCTCTTCTAAGTCTTCACCCATTTTTTTCTCTGCTCCCTTATCTTTAGTCTGTCCCTGTCTTGGCTCGCTAGCTGAGACTGTTCTTTCCTTCCTCTTTCCACACCTCCTTCCATTCAAAAGAGGAAACCTTTCCAAAGAGTAGCCCTACACCAAATGTCCCAATTTCCTCATAGTTTCCAAAACCCATGTCTTTACAGCCAGACTTCCTCCACGCTCTAACCGACCTGATCAGTTGCCTTTTCCCATGATGACCCTCCCTGCCTCCCACACACCCTTCTCCTGCAAGTCCACAGCTCCCTGAAACCCCTGCTTTCACATCTCCAGAGTCTTGTGGATGCTGTTCTTCTGCCTGGAATGCCTTCAAAGTCCAACAAAACACCAGCCCCTTCTAAAATCCAGCTCATACTCTTTCATCTTCACTTTCTCCTCATCCCTACCCACTCCTGCTGAAATTAGAAGTATTTTCTGCAAAAGCTAAGATTTCAATTCTGTGGTACTAAACACTTTCTCCACAACTCTGTAACATTTGTACTGATTCCCTTCCTCCCTTGGAGTGGACAATTCTGTCCTCTTACCAAACTCAACCACCAGAGTAGCTAATAGCAGCCTGCTGAAATGTGAGTCCAATGGACGAATTACATCCCATAGAAGAAATAATATATTAATAAATATAAAATGAGAAATACAGTTTCATGCATTCTGCATCATGTATCAGGACCTACCATTTACAGGGTATTTCCTAGGGAGTCTATAACATAAATGATACTACAGTGTATGGTCTCAGATCTCAGGAAGGTTCTAGGGCAATAAGACAGACACAACTGTTTAGCTAAAAGCAAGCCTGGGATTAACTGATGTGAAATAAGCAAAAGGCAACTCTCAAACCATATGGCACTATTCAAACACTGGGGCACTTTTAAAGTTTTCTTATTGATATTATTAAATTATGCAAAACAAAGTTTAGGTAAAGGACAAATCCTGTCTGCAGAGTAACTTGAAATTTTGTGAGGAAATGATTTTAGCAAAAATAATACATCATCCAAAGACTTAGTCTTCATTATGGCAAAGATCTCTGCAAATGCAAGGATGATATCTATGAATTATACCATGTGGTATGTATATGTCATTTATTTTTAAGCAGAAAGGCCTAAAAATATCTAGTAGCATTTAGAAAATATTTCACACTTCTTTTTATCACTCCATGAATTTAAAACTAAAAAAATAAATATCCTAGCCTTAATGCAGAAAAGCAAGGATCTAAGTTTCCTACTTGAAATAAAAAAACAAAAGACTCTAAGAAGAAGACGGCATTTTCCTGTATAATTTGGACCAGGGAGACAAAAGGCCTGCAGCAAGTCTATCCAGGCAGGAGCTCTATCTCCATCAGCAGGGGCCGCCTCCTCTATCCCTAACAGCTCAGAAGCCCATGGTAAATGCTGTTTGTTGTCAGCAGGACACATGCACCAAGCAACTCCTCTACCCTGAGCCTCCTGCCCGTCCTCTCATCCCACTTCCAATCATGGCTCATTCCCCAAAGCTCCAGGAGAAACTCTCACCTGGCACCCAGTCCAGCCCTGACCTTGTCCCAGCCACAGTGTCCCTGCTGGTCTGGCTGTCAGCCCCGGTGGGGTGGACAGAGAACCATGCCTGTACACCATACAGTGTAGCACAGGCCATCCTATTAGACCTGGGCTATATAACTTCTACCTCATTCAAATAAAATGCACAAAATGCTGATTAAGGAAGTATTGTAATGTTTATGAAGAAAGAGTTATTGTGGTTGCAATTCTATGGCGTCCTTGACTTGTAGATTCTATCAGTACACAGATTGTCATACTTGCAGACTTCTTCCAAAGTTTGGCAAGAACAAATGGGCTTTTTTTGTGCAGATGACTCATTTACATTTTTAATTATTTTTAAACTACATGAAAAATAAATGACTACACTGAACGATTCAAAGAAAAATTAGAGTATGTTCCCAAAATAGCCCAGGGTGGACCCCCTCCCTGCCAAGTCCTAAGCATTAGAGCCCAGCACGCCCCAATAAGTCATTACAGCCAACACAGATGCAGCCTCCCTGCAAACACCAAGCAGTGCGGGCCTGCAGGACTCAGTGCCTCACAGAACCAGTGGATACCTGTGGTCATTGCCAGAATCATGCGGTGACCACGCACCCTTCCATTCCCAAGGCAGAAGCCTCAGCTCCTTTCTACCTCCCACCTGCCACATTAAGTCACAGGCCATGCACCTTAAAGGCTGGAGGCCATCCACGGAGAGGACCCTCCCAAACAACTCCCAACTGGGATTCGCCCCAACAAACACCGTGAGCTTGAAGTCTCTCTTCTTTCGGGGCTGCTCGGCTTTCTCAGTGGTGCTGTCTCTTCATGTTACCCACAGCCAGTGGGATCATGTTCTCTGTTCCCTCTCAACTATCAGAACCAGCCTTTCGGACAGGATCTCCTGAGGTTCCTGCTGGTAAGGTATAAATAACAGATTCCCTGGAAGGGTTGAAAATTGGAAAGGAAATAGGAATTTTTAAAATCTTCCACTTCAAGACAACTGGTTGGATGAATGGGGGAGATGGTGGCTTTATTTTTCTTTTGAAGAAAGTATACAAATGTAGACACTGGACAGGTAGGGGCAAGGTGACTATGGAAGCATCTCATAGATGAAGCTTGCTCCCATCTCCCGTAACATAAAGGCATTCATGGCAGGGGGTGGGGAGTCTTTCTCCTCCACCTATTCAAAGTGATCTTTAGAAGGTCTGCATCACTCCAGCAAATAGCAGAAAGGTTGGTTCTTGCCGTATTCAACCCTATTGAAATTATCGTAAGGCAGACCAGTCAGCTGAGTTACTGCTGAAAGAAAACCCCGAAGGGTTATTCTACTTAAATTAAAAACAAACAAACAAACAAACAAACAAACAAAAAAACACAAGGCCAGGCGCAATGGCTCGTGTCTGTAATTCCAGCACTGTAATCCCAGCACTTTGGGAGGCCAAGATGGGTAGATTACTTGAGGTCAGGAGTTCAAGACCAGCCTGGCCAACATGGTGAAACCCCCATCTGTACTAAAAATACAAAAGTTAGCTGGGCAAGGTGGTGCATGCCTATAATCCCAGCTACTCAGGAGGCTAAGGTGGGAGAATCGTCTGAGTCGGGGAAGGGGAGGCTGCAGTGAGCCGAGATCATGCCACTACACTCAAGCCTGGGCGACACAACAAAACAGGCTTTGCATACAGAATTGTAACACAGAGTCTACCACTTTGAGGCACATCAAAAGATATGAGTTTAATATAAAGAATTCTCCTCCTACTGTGCATCTGTGGTTATGAAATGATTCATGTCATAAAACTTACATATAAAATAATATTGCTCTATTCCATTGCTTTAGAATATGAAATAAGAGATACGATTTTATGGGGAAGACTACACTTAATTGGAAGGGAAGAGAAAAACAGCAACATGTCCCAACCATGGGCTTTGCAGTTCCTCAACGAGACACCAGCAAGACACTTCAGAGGACCCCAGGTATCACAACCACCCCCTAAAAAAAACTGTCAGATGATCCACTGGTTCTTGTTATTCAACCTCACATTCAGTTGGATGGTACAAGATGGAGGGCAGGAATCTAAAAATGTGTATTTTGAGTACATGTAAATTACACGAGTAGTAAATTATTCCCCACTTTACAAATACGATACAAATGATTCTTTGGAGATTATTTTCTAATGGCACAAAATATCTTTTGTTTATATCAGCTGTAACACTCCTCAATCTACCCAGTCTTTGTAAATACCTAAATACAAATCGTTTAAATTTAAAAGAACTAGGAAATAGATTTTAACAATAAAATTTTAAAAAATAAAAATGAAAGATGCCTCAGACAGAATAATGGGCACAGGCACAACAATGTCGCCTAGTGGTTAAATTTTTAAGGAGAAAATTATTCAGTCATCCCCAAAGCTACAAAAGCACCTCAGATACAAATGTATTCAGGGATAACTTTACAATCTTTATCATCTGAACAAAAATTTACTTTTTCTAAGACCATTATGTAATTAAGATTTGGAAGATATACTGGGATAAACCAGGTTAAGACCCATTCTGAACATATCTTTTTTTGAAATAGACATTGTATAGTTTATTTACCCAAGTTTGCATTTATACCTATTCAATATGTTTAAATGATGGAACTTTTGAACCCATTTGTGAGTCTCTTGTCTCTCAGAACTCCTGTGTATCGGATCCAGAAGAACGGTGTTCAAGGCAAGGCTATTTGTGACCCCTGGTGAGTGAGGGGGCCCCGACCCAGGGAACCATCCATTGGGTGACATGAGGACACGTAACCCCAAAACTGAATCTTTGAAAGGGAAGGCAATGAAGTGAACGCAACAGACACAGAAAATCCATTGCTTAACCCTAAGCATGAAACATTCCTGGAAATCTCTCATCCTTCCCACAGAACATGTGCCTGGAAAGGTGAGCATGAAACCACTCTCGCAGGATGAGTCACGTTTGAGATGAGGGCAGAGCATGGAATCCAGAAGTGAACATGTCTTAAATCCTTCAAAGATAGATTAGACAAGGAAAGATTCCAATGTCACTCCTTTTAATCACACTTTTATTAGCGTAATAAATTTTGTAACTTCTCTTCTCCAAGCAGAGAATATCCACATTTCTTTGTAATCATCTTTGTTCCTACTTGACACTTGCTTTTTACTTTTGCTCCTCAATGAAAGCTTTATTTTTGCATTTTCACCACGCTATAATTCTTTTGTTGATCAGAATAACAACTGGATTACCAGACAATGCTGCCAGGAGCCACCAGATCTAAACTGGGCACAGAGGCTCACATTCAAACCCTCTGCAGAGCTGGCTGTGAAAACTGTACCAGGAACTGGCTTAAAGAAGAACATTTTCCTTGAGAGCTGAGGCAGGCAGATCGTTTGAGGCCAGGAGTTCGAGACCAGCCTGGCCAATGTGGTGAAACCCCGTCTCTAACTAAAAATACAAAAATTAGTCGGGTGCGGTGGCGTATGTTTGCAATCCCAGCTACTCAGGAGGCTGACGCAGGAGAATTACTAGAACCCAGGTGGCGGAGGTTACAGTAAGCCAAGATCATGCCACTGCACTCCAGCTTGGGCAACACAGTGAGACTCCATTAAAAAAAAAATGAAGAAGAAGAAGAAAGAAAATACAGAGTAGACACTCCCTTGACAAACCTCCACCAGCTGGCCAGCCTGGTAATCATGGCTCTGCCCTCTTTCTGATGGGCCTGTGTCCACCCCACACCAAATAGCCTTGCAGCCAGAAAGTGATGGTACACACTCAGAGAACTCATCCTATAAGGTGGACTTTACAATTGCCAAAGCAGAGAAATTCTGCTCACCAATTTATTACTGTCAGTTGCCTATGCTATTGTAATTATAAAATTTAATTAAATATTATGTAAACTGATGAAATTAAAGTTTGAAAATAAAAGTAGTTGACAGTTTCAAGAAAACTTTGTAAAATGCTGTGGACAAATTTTATAAAGGCTATCTTTACTTTTTAAAAATATTATTTAATTGAGTGTGGGCAAGAAAACTGAAAATGACAAGAGTGGGAGGAATTATAAAAATACAGACGCATTTACTTCTCAAATTTTTGTGCAAGTATCTTTTATTGTCCAGGTACTTTTAAAAAACAAACTGAAATTTTTAGTTCATATATTACTAAGATGGTTTACAAAGTTGTCCTTGAACCTTAAACACTGGACCCATATGGCCAAGCCATCATAAATAAAATAAAGTATTATATAAGCTGAATGTAAGCTGGAGAAAGGTGGCAGTCCTTCACACACAAAGCTACGGATGCACGGCTTGCTGAGTGGAGATGGGCTGGATTTCAGCCCCTCTTGCCCCCTTGACTCGAAACCCTGATGCTGGAAAGCCCAAAAGACTGATAGAGCAGCTCTGCCCTCACACAAAAGAGGGGCCTCAGCCACATCAAAGAATTGGCCAATAAACATACCTCTAACATACCTTTTCATTAAAATAACTAAGGTATTATGTGTTATATTTTATGGCTTCCTGCTTTAAATTACTATTGAAAAATAATTGACCTATGATGATTTTTACAGTGTTATTAAATCTACTTAATGATGATCATATTCTAATAATAGATAACAGTATACATTCTAAATTTTAAATAATCAATAACATCTCGAGCAGCAACTGTTAAAGGTCACCTGAGTGGCAGAGGACTGGGGTCAAACCTGCAAATTAGAACACATAAAATATACTAAGAAAAGGACACCAAGATAATGTATATGACATGCCAGGTATTTTGCTTCCTGTAAACTACATAGCTATTAACTCTAGGAGCTCAAAGAACAAAATATATCCAATACAATATTGGCTCATAATATTCCAGGGGAGAAGGCTGAATGTTAACAACTTTGTGTTACAGGAAACTGCTGGTAAGAGAGGATTCTGCGCCCTTGTTTCAGGACACTGCCAGCTACACAAAGGTGTGACAACTTAAACCACCCATGTGTGATCATTCTCAAGTCACCTCTGCCGAATGACTCACACAAAGCTGCCCTAGCTTACAATAGTTTAGATTCACTTAGAATTTATTTCTAACACTAGTTATCAAGATTTAGATCCATATCAAGATCCTTGAAGGCAGGGATCATATCTCTAAGTTATATTGCATTCTCTGTCCTTCATAGATTATTGGCTGACATGGACATCATCGTTAATTGTACTGTCCCCACTGCACACCCAGATCACAGTACCAGACACAGTGTACACTCAACCAATATCTGTCAGATGGAACACACAGTGATGAGAGGCAACTGAAATTTTGAAGCCTAAAAGATGTTGAAAGATTGGTATAATAAACCACCCTCAAACTACTCCATGATCCATTTTCCCTTTCTATGCATACTTGCATGTGTATACACACACACACACAAACACACACACATTTTTGCTTTCTGAATCATTTGAAAGTTGCTGAAAAAACAGTACTGCACTCTAAAGTCCTTTAGCACGTCTCCTAAGACTAACAGCAGTCTCTACGTAAGCTCAATACCTTTATCACACCTAAGAAAATAGGAACCCACATATAATTCAAACACAAACCTCCTCGATGTCCTTATGTGATCTTTTACAGCCTTTTTTTTTTAATCCAAGATACAATCAGGGTTCATGCACTGCGTT
Organism: Piliocolobus tephrosceles; assembly: GCF_002776525.5. Classification (NCBI taxonomy): domain Eukaryota; kingdom Metazoa; phylum Chordata; class Mammalia; order Primates; family Cercopithecidae; genus Piliocolobus; species Piliocolobus tephrosceles. Next base: position 39,577,641 of record NC_045441.1, read on the forward strand.
TTAGATCTCTTTGGAACACTCTCCCCTGAGTTTTTGTTCTGTTTTGTTTTTCATGACATTGGCTTTTTAAAAACAGCCTTATTGAGATATAATTCACACACCATATAATTCACCCATTTACATCGTACAATTCAATAGTTTGTCATATATTCACTGTGTTGCGGGACCATCACCATAATTTTAGACTCTTTTTATCATCCCCAAAGGAAATCCCAAACCCATTAGCATTAGCAGTCACCCCCCTTCCCCCCTTTTTTCTTCCAATCTTCCCAGCCCTAGACAACCACTGATCCACTATTAATACTTTGCATCTCTATGGATTGGCCTGTTCTGGACATTTCACATAAGTGAAATCATACAATATGTATGCTCTGTGACTGGCTTCTTTCACGTAGCCTAATGTTTTGAAGGTTCATCCACGTGTCAGTACTTCATTGCTTTTACTGCTACCTAATAATTGTATTAATACATCACATTTTATTTATGCATTCAGCAGCTGATAGACATTTTAATTAATGCTGTCATTAACATTTATGTACAAGTTTTTGTGCAGACATATGTTTTCACATGTTTCCACTGAGGAGTAAAATTCCTGTGTCATATGACAGAAGTCATGTTTAACATTTTGAGAAGCTGCCAAACAGTTTTTCAAAGTGACTGCACCATTTCACCATTTCCATAAGCAATGGATGAGGGTTTCAATTTCTCCATATCCTTGCCAATGCTTGTTACCGTCTTTGATTACGGCCATCCTAGTGGGTTTGAAGTGGTATGTCACAGTGTTTTTGACTTGGATTTACCTAATAACTAATGATATTAAACATCTTTCCATGAGCTTATTGGTCATTTGAATATCTTTTTTGAAGAAACGTCACCAGAAATACTTTGGCCATTTTCCAATTGGGTTATTCATCTATTTAAAGTTGAGTTGTAAGAGTTCACAACTTCAGAAGACATTCTGGATATAAGTCCTTAAGAGATAAGTGATTTGCAAATATTTTGGATAAAAGTCCTTAAGAGAAACATGATTTGCAAATATTTTGGATACAAGTCCTTAAGAGATACATGATTTGCAAATATTTTACCCCATTCTATAGGCGTTTTCACTTTCCTGATGGTGTTCTCTGAAGCACAAAAGTGTCTTTAATTTTTACGAAGTCCAATTTATCCGAGTTTTCTTTTGTCCCATGTGCTTTTGGTGTCATTTCTAAAAAGGCCTTGCCTAACCCCAACATCATAAAGATTTATTACTGTGTTTTCTTCTAAGACTTTTATTGTTTTAGCTCTTACATTTCGATCTATAATCCATTTAAAGTTAATTTTTGTGTATAGTATCAACAAGGAGTCCAACTTTATTGTTCTGCATGTGAATGTCCAGTTGTCCTAGCACCATGTGTTAAAAAACCACCGAATGTGGTCGGTGCTCTTGAATGTGGTTGGTCCTCTTGATGAAAATCATCAACTGACCATAAGTGTAAGTTAAGGGTGTATTTCTGAACTCTCTGTTCTGCTCCATTGTCCTGTCTATCCTTGTGCCTGTACCACACCTTCTTAATTACCGTAGCTTTGTAGTAAGTTTTGAAATCAGGAAGTATGAGTCCTCCAAGATTGTTTTAGCCCTTCTGGGTCTCCTGAATTTCCACGTGACTTTTAGGATCATGACACTGAGTTCTGTGAGGAGACTTCACTGCAGCTGTTTTGAAGAATACTCTCAATTTGTTCAATTGTTTCTTCATAATCCAGATTAAAAGCTTTCTGGGGCAAGAATACTACAGAGGAGTATAGGTGATTTCTCCTAGCATTATACAAGGGCATAATATTGGCACATATTATCAGGTTGTCCCCAGCAGGAGGGGTTGAATTTAAGCAACAGCTTAGGAGGCTAGCCTCTAGATTATTCCATTGTAATGGTTGTTTTCCCTTTTATAAGTAGTAGGTAATCTGTGAGATAATACCTGAGAACACATAAATATCTAATTCTCCAACAATCTTTCAAAACCCAGTGATTTTATCACTCAAACCTAATTCTTGCCTAGGTCAAGGTTGCAAAATGATGATTTTTAAAATGCATAATTTTAGCCAGGCACAGTGATTCACACCTGTAATTGCAGCACTTTGGAAGGCCGAGGTGGGCAGATCACCTGAGGTCAGGGGTTCGAGACCAGACTGCTCAACATGGCGAAACCCAGTCTCTACTAAAAAATACAAAAATTACCCGGGTGTGGCGGTGGGCACCTGTGTTCCCAGCTACTCGAGAGGTTGAGGCAGCGGAACCATTTGAACCTGGGAGGTGGAGGTTTCAGTAAGCCGAGATGGGGTCACTGCACTCCAGTCTGGGAAACAGACTCCATCTCAAAAAAATAATAAATAAATAAATATATAAAATGCATGATTTCTTCAGAATTTATTAAGCTGACATTCTCTCTATTTGAGTAACACTTCAGACTCCTGAATCTTTTAATTTAATATATTACAATCTATTAATACGATTATTCTTGCCAGCAGGAGGCCCTGTAGCCTACTCCTGGGTTTCTTTTTTCAACTTACTTCACAGGCCTTTGAACACCTTCTTGCTTTCCAGCACAAGATGCCCCAGGCACAACCTTGTCAAGATCTGTAATCTGCCATTTCTCCAAGGATCCATGTGGGAAACTGTAATTAGTGTAACTGTTGGAAAGGTATCATTGCTATTTATTTTATATTTATATTTATATTCATAGAGAGAGTGAAAAGGTGAGAGAATTCTTACTGCTTGTAGCCCTTCTTCCACAATTAGAACTTCCATTCCCAATAACATCAGTGTATTTTATTTTTTGTACCACCTACAATACCTACAAAATAATTGAAGCATTACAACACAACACCATTACCAATTATAATTGCACCAGGTAAATCTCAACAGTTCTTTGCCATTTCTTTTGTTCTTAAAATATGTTCCAGTAAAGATATATGATCAGAAAACCATTCAAAATTATCAGAATTAAGTCTTTATTCCAGGCAGTTGTGTTATCAACTTTAGACAGATTTCTTTGTTTCTGTTTTTCCACTTTAAAATTTCCTTTTTTCAATTTTGATGGTATTCTGTTTTCTGAATATATAAACACTTGTGTAGTTCAAAATCAAAATTATATAACCAACCCATATTCAAAGAAATCTAATTCCTATTTTTATGTTGGATACCTCATTCCCACACATCCTCATTCTTCCTTTTTTTTTTGAGTTGTTTTTCTCTGTCAAAAGAAAGCAAATATGTGTTTATTCTTGTTTTCTCTTCTTTCTTGCAAAAAGATATACTATAAATAATTTCCATGTGCCCTCTTCGTTGACAATGATTACTGCAAATCATTCCATGTCAGTTCATAATGATTTTTCACTTTCACTTTTATGGCTGACGTAAAGTGACATTCACAGAAGAGGCGAGACTGTGACCAAGCGTTTTTGAAAAAAAATGGAAGGATAAGAGGCGTCTGATCTCCAATGATTACACTGTAGTCCTTCCAGTATAGAAGTATTATTTGTGCTAAATTGAGCCCTACATATAAACTTGTATATAAGGGAAAACACATTATTCACTTGCAACACATAGACAAATAAAAACTACCTTCAACATCAAATTTAGAACTGAACTAAACCAAACCAAAACAAATTGGCCAATGTTCAAACAACATCCTGGTAACATGCACATATACCCCTGTATCTGTCTTCCTTCCTTCTCTTTCCATCCCCCATTTTTCCATCTTCTTTGAGGTACAGGTGGCCCCCCAATCCTCTCCACCACTCTTCTCAATCAGATTCTAGAATGGTTGACTACCTAGAATTCTCTAGAAAGTGGCCTACTGAGTTCTTGTGAGTCCAGCAACCAAGATGCACTGATCTCTGTGAATGCCGGCTTTTTCATAAGCTCCACAGCCACCATCTGACCTCATGAATGGGACTGCAGAAGGTGAAAAACACCAACCCTTGGGCAGTCAATTTCAATTTGTGTTACATTTTCTCATGATCTTCCTCAGACCTTATCACAGGGCTGAATAAATGTGGTTGATGTATTGGTTTCTCAGTTGATTACTATTTAAAAGCTCTAACAGCATTTAAAAAGTTACATCTTATACCATACTTCAATCTCTATGTATCCCTTCTCACTTAATTAAAAAGTACGTTGCAGATAGTTCAAGCTGCTACCCAAACATATATTTCTGAAAGCTAAGTCACACTAAACCCTAAATCACAGGATCCATGTGAAGAGTGAATCAATCTGAATATTTTACACTATTTCTGACCCTGCTATATAGAACATGCAAGCTTCGCTTGAGTATAAACAAATGTTTAAAATACATGATGTAATTAAGAGAAGAATAATCCTAGCAACCTCCTTCAGCTGTTATGAGGATAAAATGAGGAACTGCTGCCCGAGACACTGCTGGGCAATGTTATCAGGGTTAGCGTCAGAGACAGTAACATCCAACCCATTGTGTGACTCTAAAGATTCATTCTCTGGGAAACTCATCAACCACCGCAACGCAGCCCTTCCTATATTTCCTCTTTATAAAATTATTAGGGACCAAACTAGAGAAACAGTGTGGAACAGTATCCTCCAAGGCTTCCTTCATTTGCAGTGAGACCACTTGCCTTTCATTCCCGCATCGTGCCCATCCCATGAGGGAGGGTCTGCATATTTGAGAGGCTGGAGGAACATGCTCAGAAGTTTGGCCAGGCCTGGGTTCATCCATGGAAGAGGACAAAGAAGGGGACTGAGCATACTCTAGCAATGACCAGTGGCTCGACTAGGAAAGTTCTCTGCCGAGATCACTTCCTCCTGGCAAAAACAAGGGCTCCACAGGGCTTAGGGTGGAGAGCAGAGACTTAGGATGAATCATGGGCTGTGGTGAGCCAGGCACTCGGTGGTGTCACCTCAGGAGGTTCCAATGACCTCACATCAAGGTGGTGTGCCGATGCAGGAGCAATGCAGGCCTTGAAGGTTGCCCCACCTGACACGGCCATTCAGCTGACCGACGAGACTCCAGCCCAGCCCCTGCTCTGTCTCCTAGATTGTGCAGAGTTTGAGAAGCCCAGCTCCTGAGGGCAAGGCCAGATCTTACAACCAGGGTTTTGGGGACCTGGGCCAGCAGGTAGCCATCTCTCCACCAAAAGCTTGGCCTCTATTTTTACTCCTTGCTCTAACACACCCATGGTTAAAGGATTTCTGAAATGTGTTCTGGAATGCCGTGTGGCTCAGCTGAGACCCTGGATTCCATGTCACACTTTCCTAGCAGCTGCACTATCAAGCCCAAGCACAAAGACGAGAGTGTTTCCAGGCGGCCCACCCAAGACAGCAGTCCTTTAAATTGACTCCTCGTCATATTGCCCTGGGTACTTTAGCTGGCAAAGAACAAATTAGCATTCTCAATCTATATATACTGTAGCACACTGAATAAAGGGCTGGAGCCGAGGCACAATAGGTCGGGCCATGGAATTCCCTGCAGGAGCCTGGGTCCCACCATTCCACTCTCAGGCTCTTTGGAAAGCTGACGCCCAGGGCCACAAGCAAGTCTTTGTGTGTCAGGAGGGCCCACTGCTGGGGCTTTCAGGGCACACAATAATTCACAGGCTGTGTCCAATTTCAGAACACAACAAAGAGGCAATGACCACACCCACATGGGCCTGGGCTTTCACTCAGGAGTTCCTCATGGAAAAGCACCATGGCAGATGCCCAGGGGCAGCACCACAACCGGAATCCACACCCACCCACCCTAGCAGGGGCTCCAGGGCACTCCTGCAAGCCTCATGTGGTTTCACAGATCCCAGGCAGAAGCAGGGCCAGTGTTACTACCACCACCAGTGAGGAAATGAAAGCCCGGAGAAGCCGTGAGACTTGATGAAGGTCACCAACTGGCTAAATGATGACAGGTGCTCTAATGAGAAGTTTTATTACCTCACTATATTGTTTTACTCAAAAATATTTCCTGTCTGACAGCTGCTTCCCGGATTTACTGTTTAAAGTGAGTAATTCCACTCCTCTTAGACATGGAATTTTACATATAGCACCAGAGCAGAGTTAAGGATTCCTTTACTAATTTTCCTTACTCATTTATTATATAAAATAGACACAAGACTTGAACAGGGAATGAGGAAGCCCAGAAGAGCAGAAACTAAACCAGTCCAGTGGAAGTGTCATGTATGTTGTTGCATAGCCTGCATTCTAGACGAGCAAGACAAGGCTCTGAGCTTCCTAGTGGTCATGGCAAAGATGAGATGCAAAGCCAGATGCAAAGCTCCCAAGTCACAAGATAAAAGAAGACAGATCCAGAGAACCAGTGCCCCGCAGCCCTCATGCTGAAGACAAGGTGTGCAATAGTGAATTATGTCCCTAACAACGTGCCAAAAACAAAAAATACAAAAATGGTTTTCCAACAGTTGCTTCTCCCCTCAATCAAACCTACATCACACCAAGGCTCCATTCAGTAGAAGTCTTTAAATACAAAGACCAAACAATGCAGTCAAATATGCCATTCTTTTGTTTTGTCTTGACTGAGGATAAAACGACAGCATATCTAAAGAAAGTAGAGGAATAGAACACAGTGGACACATACGCTGAATTGTGTCAGGCACCACCATGATTTTACAAATCATGGAATTAATTTGGTATATCCAGAATACTGTTAAGCAATATGCAAAGGTTCATTCTGCATAAGAAAGGTAGGCTTATACACTTCAATGTTTAAGTTGAATATGCTTTCATTTGAGAACAAGTTACTTATTCTGGGATTATGTACATTTATAGATAAACCTATATATAAATATACATAATTTTATAAGATGTATACATAAAAATATATTTCAATTAAAATTGTTTTCTAAAAATATTGCTAATATTTGGCATTCATCACACAAAATATGAAAGAATTTACACACTAGAGCCATTTTAATGTTTAGTAAAATAATCTGATCTTTAAAAAAACAGATTCACAAAAACACTAAAATTTCACTCAGATTTTGATGAAATCTTCCCTGTCTATTCCTATAAGACCTGCAATTAGGTATTGATAATCAATGAGGAAATGTTTTGATTAATGAAATTAAACATTAAAGCTAAGCTTTAGGACACTGTGTATTTGCTGTAACAAAGAAAATGCATTATTTATTTACCTGTAATACAGTGTACTTGTTTGCTAATTTTTAAATTACTTTCCTGGAAATAAGATAGCCCTTTTCAAAATATACTTTTTTATAACTAGAAGCAACACTTAATTAGTGAAGACAGTTATAACTGACTACCGTAAACAAATTAAAAGAAACTATTATTATTTAAAAGTGTATGACTCTTCAATGAATGGTTAAAAACATATACTTTTTTTGCTTTTTGAAGAGACAAGTGAACATTTATTTTTGTGCTTTTCTTCCTATGTATATTTCAAGTCTTTTTCAAAACAAAGCCCCAGGAATCTCCAGATTCAATTATGTCCCTGGGCTTGGTTGATTGCTGCAGGAATCTTAGGGAGCCTTATACAAATGCTAGAGTTACTCATTTACCAACATTAAACCCTAGGACAGACCACACAACAAAACAGGACTCCTTCCTCCATGGAATGTGCTGATTTCAGATGAGGCGGCAGCCAATGTAGAAAACACTGGAATTTTTCCTTAGAACTGGACTGTGATGACAGGTGCTTGCCATGAACGTCACCTACTGTCTTTTCTTTGACCCTTCCTTTCCAGTTTTTGAAGATCAAGAAGTAAATAATCTTCTCTGAAGATACTTGATAAAAATTCCCCAAAAAAGCAAAAACATATGCTTCTACTGCACTGATAAAAATTTACTGCAGTGTGGCACCTAAAAGTAATAACAACAGCAATAAAAAGTAATTGCAAAAAAAGTTAAGATTTCTTCAGCAAAATAAATGATTCACATTTTCAGGTCCTTTTTGAAATCAGTTATTAATATTATTCCTTCCCCATTTCCAGCTAAATGACCACAGCAACACAGTTTTTTGCTACTCAACATCTTTAAGCCTATAACTCTTAGGCTATGCATAGCCCAATGTCCTAATCAGGCATTCATTGCTCCCAGCAGGTCTCCATCTGTTAGTACCAGCCTCCTCTTTCCTTCCAATCTCAAGGTTACTCTTAATAGTAACCCAATCTCGGCCGAGCGCGGTGGCTCATGCCTGTAATCCCAGCACTTTGGGAGGCCCAGGAGGGTGGATCACTTGAGGTCAGGAGTTCAAGACCAGCCTGACCAATTGGTGAAACCCTGCCTCTACTAAAAATACAAAATTAGCCAGGTACAGTGGTGGGTTCCTGTAATCCCAGCTACTTGGGAGGCTGAGGCAGAAGAATCACTTGAACCTGGGAGGTGGAGGTTGCAGTGAGCCAAGATCACGCCACTGCACTCCAGCCTGGGCGACAGAGTGAGACTCCAGCTCAAAAAAAATAAAAAAAGAGTAACCCAATCTCAAGGTTACTGGTAGGAATACTAGTAACTGCAAAAAGAACTTTTAAGTGGCAAGGCATGGCCCATAAAAATCAGCCCAAGGGCAATTTTCAGCCCTGCCTCACCTGGGTCTAGTCCAGCTGGTGGATGAGCTGATTGATGTGTTCACCCCGACAGCCAGGTGAGCCCATCTCCTTGAGGAAGCCCACTCTATTTGTGGTAGCATGATGGGCCACTGAGAGGTGGAAAGGGTGCAAAAACCATGAGATCTCCTGGAAATGCTTCCCCAGGAAGGCAATTTCATGAATGAGGTCTTCCAAGCAAATGACACCAAACTTCCCCAGGTGCTCCTCATCACTGTGTCATCTGAGAAACGGTCTTCTTCTTGACCTTGGTTCGTCCACCTTTCAAAATGAGTTTACAGGCAGACTTCAGATGTGGAAAACCCTAGGTCACATAAGTTTCCACTATACGCAGCATTTTTAGGTTCTGGGGGGTGACTTTTACAAAGACACCACTAAAAATTTTCTTTGGGCGAAGTCTTGCCATGGTTCTCTGCACCAGTAAACTCACGCCATTAATCCTTTCAATGTGTACAATAAAGGCCAAGGAAAGTTATCTGGCAATTCCAAGGCATGAGGTCTCACTTCTAGTCGTCTGAGACGCATCTTGTCACATTTCTGCCACCAGGAATCATATAAGAATGATTCCAGTCACTTAACCTGAGCCCTTTTCCTTTCCTCTGCTCCTTCTTTGCCAAAAGTGCCTGCTTTGCCTGGGTGGCTCTGAGGACTTGATAAGCCTTCCTCTTTTTCAGGAGATTTTCTGGAACCAAAGGGATTTTTCTTTGCTTTTGCTCCGTCATCTTTCTCGAGTTGTAGCTACTGATCATGTGCAACCCTACCACACGGGGAAGATGGTGCTCGCTCTATCAAGACCGTATACTATTTTTTTTTTTTTTTTGAGACGGAGTCTCGCTCTGTCGCCCGGGCTGGAGTGCAGTGGCCAGATCTCAGCTCACTGCAAGCTCCGCCTCCCGGGTTTACGCCATTCTCCTGCCTCAGCCTCCCAAGTAGCTGGGACTACAGGCGCCCGCCACCTTGCCGGGCTAGTTTTTTGTATTTTTTAGTAGAAACAGGGTTTCACCGTGTTAGCCAGGATGGTCTCGATCTCCTGACCTCGTGATCCGCCCGTCTCGGCCTCCCAAAGTGCTGGGATTACAGGCTTGAGCCACCGCGTCCAGCCAAGACCGTATACTATTTTTAAAGATCTAAAATAAATTATGAAGTGGCTCTTGTCTATCTCATTTATAGAACAGGATAATATGTAAAGTTTGCGTTGAAAATAAAAAGGGAGAAAGATCACATGACTTGCATTCATCCTTTCATTCACTCAAAAGATACTTACTATTTCTCTTCCATGGGTCAGTATCTGGGATAGATAGATTCTGAACATCCACAAATGTGGATGACAGGATCCCTCCCTGATGCAAGTCCACCGCTGGTAGGAAACACAGATAAACAAACACAAGACACCAAGGCTTGTGCCATGAGAAAGGCTCACATACAATGCTTGTGGAGCTCCAGATAAGAGCAGATGCTCTTTCTAGGAAAGAGGGTGGTGGCCTGAGGGGACAATCCTGAGGCACTGGTTGAGCTAAGTGTTGCAGAATGGGATAAGGACATATCTAGCAGAAGGAAGGGTCTCTACAGGAGAAGATAGGAAAGGTTGTGGGATATGTGAAGAACTGGGATTGCAGGTAAGCTGCAGCTGGGGCCTGACAGTGTACAGCAGGGCAGCCATGTAAAGGGTGCAGGGACCAGGCAGCAGAGCCTGGATCTTATCCCAGAGGTGGCAGAAACCCACAGAGGACTCCAGGCAGGGCAATAACAAGATCGCACTTACATTTAGCCATGACTTCTCTGGAGGGATAAGGAAGGTGGGCTCAGATCACATCCTGCCTTTCCCCAAAACATTCTCAGGGCATCTCATGAACTTTATAAACCTCCACACCCCTTCTCCATTGCCCACCTCTCCTGCTTCACCTCCAGCCGTTCCCCCTAGCGCCCCACTACTCCTGCCACACTGCCTGATTCCTGCTGCTCACACACACCAAGCTCAGTCCCACTGCAGGAGATGTGCACATGCTGCTGTACACTGTAGACGGCTTACTTCTCTCTTCACTGAGGTCCATGTACAGCAAAACCTCCTCAAAGAAGCTCTCCTGACAGCCCATCCAAAACCGCAGCCCTTGGCTGGGCATGGTGGCACACACCTGTAATCCCAGCTACTCGGGAGGCTGAGGCAAGAGAATCGCTTGAACCCAGGAGGTGGAGGTTGCAGTGAGCCAAGATCGTGCGCCACTGCACTCCAGCCTAGGCGACAGAGCAACACTCCATCTCAAAAAAAAAAGAAAAAGAAAAAGAAAAACTGCAACCCTTTGAAACTCTCTTTCAACTCATTATCACTTCCTGAAATTATACTTTATATTTATTTATTTATTCTTTATCTCCCCCACTAGAACATAATGTATTAGAGTTGCAGGGAGACCTCACCTGTCATATTCATGGCTGGGTTCCCAGGGCATAAAATGCTGGTGAGTAGAAGGCCCACAGTAAATATCTGTGCAATGAATGAACGAAGGTGAGAATAGAGTCGAAAGTTACTGCAAAGCACAAAACATCAATGGTGATTTCAGCTGAGCTAAGAACACAGCAGTGTGATGAGATGTTTGGTGGAGAGTTGATGCACCAGGGAGGGAATGGAGGAATCAGAGGTGACGCCTGACAGGGAGGATGCACCAAGCCCAGTGGTACAGGCCCTGGAGGTGTCGAAAGAAGGCAGCCTGAGGGGCCAGGCGTGGTGGCTCATGCCTGTAATCCCAGCACTTTGGGAGGCTGAGGCAGGCAGATCACCTAAGGTCAGGAGTTTGAAACCAGCCTTGACCAACATGGTGAAATCCCTGCTGTACTAAAAATACAAAAATTAGCTGGGAATTGTGGCATCTGCCTTACTAGGGAGGCTGAGACAGGAGAATCACTTGAACCTGGGAGGTGGAGGTTGCAGCAAGCCAAGATTGCACCACTGCACTCCAGCCTGGGCAACAAGAGCAAAACTCCACCTCAAAAAAAAAAAAAAAAAAAAAAAAGAAGAAGAAGGCAGCCTGAGGAATGCTGAGTTCCAGGTTCTGTGAGACATCCTCTGGGCAGGCAAGTCCAAAGCTGCTCGGGAGAGGGGCTGGGATGGAGCTGCAGAGGGGTGAGCCCGTGCTGATAGTGCAGGAAGAACGTGGCCAGTGGCAGCGCTCCTGCCAGGCTCACCGCACTCACCGCACAGCAGCCATGGCTGGCTCCGGGCACAGAGCCAAATTGGAGTCTGACAGTGGCCCAGCCCCAGGAGGCCACATCCTCGAGGAGAACATAAGGCAGAAGAAGAGGTGCAGGAGAGGAGGGGCACACTTGGGAACCCAAATGTCTCAAGCAGGGGCAGAGTCTTCAAAGAAGCCCCAGGAGGTGACAGGAAAGTGAGGAGGGAACCCCTGGCTGAGAAGGTCAGAAAAGGAAGTTTCCAGAAGAAACCATGTCAGAGTCAGAAACTGAAGAGAGGAAGTCAGTAGGACAAGACGAACAGTTCCATAGTGAGGTGGCCGTGGGAAACGACTTCTGTGACTCAGGACTGGGTCTGAGACCCTCAGGGAAAATGGCCCGGTTAGGACAGCCGAGCAACAGCGCACAGGAAGACTGCACCGGGAAATCACAACAGGCAGCACCAAGTCACCATGCCTGCAAACCAACAGGGCGCTGATGGCGACATTTGCCATGTAGTCATCATCACATGGACGTCTGGGGCAAACAATCAAAGTGATTTACATGACAGATGTGTGTGAAGACATGCCAGTATTAAAGCATGAACCAAGGGCCAGGGAGTTGGTCCCAGGGCAGTCTCAGTGGCTGTGGAGTGAGTGCTGGGATATAAGGATGAAGAGGGCAATACTGAAGAAGCTGTCCTTCCCTCACTGCCCACCCCCTACCAGCAACCCCTGGCAGGAGGCAGGGCAGGGCCCGGAGGCAGTGAGACCCACCTAGCCAGGAGCCTGGGAACTGGAACTAGCAGCAGCCCTGAGCTGCGTCTGGAAAAAGGAGTCACTGTCCAGCAGGTGAGTGGGCAAGGTGAGGCACTGACTAGCCTCGTCTCCATGCCAGGGTGGGTAGAACTGAAATCAGTGGAGCCCCTGACGTGATGTCAGGAGACATGGAGGTGTCGCCAGTCACATTCTCATTAATAGCAAAGTGGTGTGGTGTGTGGAGTTGGGGAGTTCCCCCCAGCTCACCGGAAGCCCCCCCCAAAGCCAAGAGCAGCCCTGGGAGCAGGTCCTGCCTGTGAACAGCACCTGTCATCTACACTGTACTGGGGAAAGGTGCAAGAGACACCCTCCAGCCCCAGGCTTCTGTGAGCGAGGGTACGCGGGCCAGGAGGGCCCACGAGGTCTCACACTCACTCCCACGTGTGAGAAGGAGGGAGCAAATGGATTGTTTTAAGCAGGAAGATAAATGGTCAGTGGGATATGTTTCACAAATCGCTTTTGGCAGCAATATGGGGGGTGGATAAGGAAAGTAGGAGGCTGGAGGAAGGAAATCAGAAGAGCATTTCAGGAGCCCTGGAAAGTGCTGGCAAGGGCCTGAGCCAAGAACCAAGACAATAAAACAGTAAAAAAAAAAAAAAAAAAAAGCTCTTTTTTTTCCCACACAGTAGGTGGAGGTCCCCACTTTGGTGGGGAATTACGGAGCCCACACCTGAGTGCTTTCAGTTGAAGCTTTAGTACCTGGGAGGATGAAGAGCTCCCAGGAGTGGCTGTCCAGCTCACTGGTTTCAGCACCAGCAGTCCTGACCGTAAGTTCAAGGGCTGCCCAGCAAGGCCTGGGAGAGAGAACCGGCCAGACTGGTTTTATTGGATTGTGCTGCCGATAATGACACAATGTCACTAACACTTTCTTGGCAACTAGCAAATATTTTGATATGATTCCTATACAAAAACAGTTTACATAAGGAGTATGATCCCCATTTCAAATAAGGCCAGGAGATAACTAAAGTTGATGGAATGCTAACCATGAGTTTGGCACTGTGGTAGGTTCATAGTGTCCCAACCAGTTTTCATGACAGCTCACAAGGGAGGTGCTGTTACTCCACTTTTATAGAAGATGAAACTGAAACCTAGATTATGTCGCTGTCAAAAGACAACAAAACCAGTGAGGAAGAGTGCCAGGATGCCAGCCCAGGTCTATCTGAGCTTGGTCCCTCTGAGATGCTTTCTGTGTCCCAATCGCAGCCCCCAAGCCTCAGAACTGCTGGATCAAAACCACAGGCAAGGAAGAGTGGGTGCAAAAGCCCATGTGTCAGGGATCTGTTCCTCACAACGGCAGGGCAGAAGGGGCTCAAACGTTCTTCCTTTAGGGGCCTGGCTGAATAAGCCAGGATGCAGCCATACAGGGCACAGAGAATGAGGACACCTCTATGTAACAGTTAGATGTTTTACATAGTTGCAAAACAAAATATAATTAAAAAGCAACCCCTGGCCAGATGTGGTGGCTCATGCCTGTAATCCTACCGATTTGGGAGGTCGACACAGGTGGATCACCTGAGGTAGGAGTTCGAGACCAGCCTGGTCAACATGGCGAAACCCTGTCTCTACTAAAAATCCAAAAATGAGCCGGGCATGGTGGCGCACGCCTGTAATCCCAGCTACTCGGGAGGCTGAGGAAGGAGAATCACTTGAACCCGGGAGGTGGAGGTTGCAGTGACCCAAGATTGCACCATTGCACTCTAGCCTAGGCGATAGAGCAAGACTCCATCTCAAGAAAAAAGAAAAAAAAAAAAAAAAAAAAAAAGCAACCCCTAACATTTGAAGAAAAATGAACTAAATGTTTCTAAATGCACATTAATAACATCAAAACCCACCAGCTGAGGTAGAGGGCAAGTGGGTTTTATGATGAAACAAAATATACCATGTTAAAGTGTACACCAAAGGTTAATTATATTGTTCTCTCGCATACATATGTGCATACAAAATTAGATTTCATATCTATAGGAAATATCCCATAAATGTATTCCATTTTCAACTGTGGGATGGAAGAGGCCTTAGATGTCAAGTGCAGTTTCCTTCTCATCCCAGAACGCCCAGAGGCCTCTGGCCCTCAGTAGGTCACTCATGCTCACATTTCCAATGTGAAGGCCTCCTGAAGAGGCATGCAACAGCAGCCCAATGCCCGACGACCAGTGGCAGCACTTCTGATGCCCCACTCAAGAAAGTCTACACAGCAGAACCCCGGGGGCATTTCTGATCCCTTTCTGTGCGTGCTCCCAGTCCTTTAACCGTGTGCTCGTCTGTTTTAGCCTCACTGCAGCTTTATAAGGCTAGTGTCGCATCTGTATCCACACCTGCTTTCAAAGACCTGGGAAAGCAGGTCGGGGTTGGGAGTTAAATAGCTCTGGAGAGGGGAGAACCAGAAGAACTGGGTTCCAGAGAAACCCAGAGCAGGGGCTGTTCCCCAGCTACTGACCCCAGCACACCCAGCCACACCCACCAGGCAAACTGCCACCAGGCTTAGGGCAGAAGGCTCCCCAGGCTGGATGGGGACGGGCTGTACCTCTGCTCTAGCAAGGTCACAGGTGGAGGTGAGGCAGGTTCTTTGCAGCCCTGGGAACAGAACTTATCTCAGTCCAAAGATCCAAAACACACATGCACAGAGGACAGTGAAAGGGAGAGCATGCCCCTCAGCCAGGGCCACCCGCAGAACCCCAACCAGGAGAAAGCCCTGGATGACGAGATACCTGAGGTTCCCAGAGGGGAAGAAGGGGGGGTGGGTGGGCTGGCTTCTCCAGACACCTGTCCCTGCCAGGGCAGCCTGTGCCTGTTCCTCTGCAAACCCTCCCTCCCTGCCCTGGCTCTCAGGCTTCTATGACAGGCTCAAAGTCCATGTGGATCAACTGTCCCCGTGGACTGACAGATGTTTTGCCACATAAAGTGTACATAAACTCACATTCTAAAGAAACAGCCATGTGTGATTTCCATTACACCACTGAATTTATAACAAAAGTTACAGCCAGATGTGATCCTGTGGGTTGATGTTTCCCTACCATTTTTTTTCAATTCACAATTCCTTTCACAGTAATATATAACTTTAAAAGCCCCCTAGGATTAACATAATATTTAATAATATTCATTACATAGAAAGGCAAAATTTGATGTTTTAAAGTAATTAGTGACACACGCTGCTAAAACATTTTAATTTTGTAAGAAACAATCACATGTGGGCAAATTAATTACAAAACAATAAATTATTTCATCTTCTGCATGGACACTAAATATATAGTAAAATATAGATTGAAATCTAACTGTCTTATAGGCAAAAGCTGCTGTCATTAACTTAATTTCTGACTTTTTAGTTTTGCTTTAAAGATCAACGGATTTCCGGGTGCAGTGGCTCAAACCCATGATCCCAACATTTTGGGAGGCCGAGGCAGGTAGATCACCTGAGGTCAGGAGTTTGAGACCATCCTGACCAAGATGGTGAAACCGCATCTCTACTAAAAATACAAAATTAGCTGGGCATGGTGGCGCGTTCCTGTAATCCTAGCTATTCAAGAGGCTGAGGCAGAAGAATCGCTTGAACCCGGGAGGCAGAGGTTGCGGTGAGCCAAGATTGGACCATTGCACTCCAGCCTGGGCAACAAGAGTGAGACTCCATCTCAAAACAAAACAAAAAAAAAGATCAACTGATTGTTATTTTAAATGACAAAGTGAGAAACGGCTTTTCTGGCTGCTGCTTGCAAGTACTTCTACACAAATAACATGGCATGTGCAAGGGCTGACTCTGTTTCCCACAAATGGACGGAAGGAAAGGACTCTAGGACACAAGCACCCACACATAGTTTTTTTCTGACATGTTTTTTGAGTGCTACTGACACCGAGATCAAGAAACCTAACATTTTTATTAAGATAACCCAATTCATGGTTTGGAGGAGTTGCCCTTGGGAGGAGTCCCAAGGCAAATTTGCAAAATGAATCCCATCTTTACAATCCCTATTAACTTACATTTCGACATCAATGCCCCTCTGCTTCTTAATAACATATGATTACAAATTAAAAACCATATAAAATTGTATCATGGTCAGGATTTCCACAGGGCTTTGCGATAAACCCAAAAGGTATCAAAGATACCCTCCCAATTTTTAGAAATCTCCACTCACCACCACTCTCCCACCACATAAATACAGAGGCCACACAAAGGCCCATGCCGGAAGAAAAACCTCGAACAAAAATAAGTATCTCATTTACTTTGATTTTTCAGTAAATAAAAATCTGAAACCCTTGTTATTTCTACATTTTTAACAACGCCAAACCTGGGACCCTTTCCCAACCCCCTGCTATGAAAACCTTCATGAAAGATTTTCCTCTATTCAGGCATGCACTCTGGCCTGAGGAGCGTCAGGCCCTCTGAGGCACACAGATGAGCCAGAACAAAACCAACGCAGGACCTGACTCACAACCACCTGCACTGGTGAGCAGGGACTCAAGAGAACCTCCACAGCACAGCCCCATTCCACAAAGACTTGAGACCTCCACTTCCGATTTCATACATTCATTTATGTGTATTTTTTTATACATATATATATATAACTAGTATATTGAGAGTATATTATACATGTTACTAGTATATTGAGAACACTACAGACACTACACACAAAAAAAGAACTTTGCTTTTTTGTCATTGTTTGTTTGTTTTTGAGACAGGGTTGCATTCTGTCACCCAGCGTGGAGTACAGTAGCGTGATCTCGGCTCACTGCAGCCTCCACCTCCAGGGTTCAAGTGATTCTCATGCCTCAGCCTCCAAGCAGCTGGGATTACAGGCACCTGCCGCATGCCCAGCTAAGTTTTGTATTTTTAGTAGAGGCGGGGTTTCACCATGTTGCTCAGGTTGGTCTCGAACTCCTGACCACAAGTGATCTGCCTGCCTCAGCCTCCCAAAGTGCTGGGATTACAGGTGTGAGCCACCACACCCGACCACAAAAAGAACTTTGGAAAGAATACAATAAATATTATCTTCCCAAATGTATTCATTTCCTCCTTATCCCAAATGGATCACGAAGCACACATGGGGGCCCATACCTCCACTTTGGAGATCACAACTCTAATACCTCATCAAGTGGAAGATCCTGCCCTGGTATCTGGTATTGGTGGTAGAGATGAGGACTGGACAGCCTTCCTCCCTCCTACCCTGCGGGCGCTGTGTCCACTGCGGTGTCCTCAGTTCCACGTGCCATCTGGGGCACTGTTCTTGCCCACTCTCAATAAAGAAACCTCTTCCTCAGCACTCCAGGAAGGCAAATACGTAACCAGGAATTTTATTACGAATGAGTGCTACAACAGATCCAGGACTGGGAGAGAGCATCGTCAATACTCCCAGTCATTTGTCTAAAAGGAAAATGCAATCAATGCACCCTGTACCATGGTAACCCTTCACTGTGGGAAAAATCGCCTCTGCCAAAGTTCTGCCCTCTGGACCCTCAAGCTCCTACACTAACAGCCTCACCATCCACCCCCTGGACACTTCCACCCACTGGACACTTAATTCCTCCTCAAAAAGTCTTTCCTACCACCCTTCCTGTGATGCTGATGAACGCTGAGCAGAAGAGTTACTAAGCATTCACTCTGCGAGGCAGTGTTAGATACGTTTAAGGCATGTGATCTTCACAGCCCTGTGAAGCAGGTGGATCATAGAGTAACTCCCTTTTGCAGATGTGGAAATAAGAACACAGGTGTCTTAATCAGGCTCCCCAGCTGGGCGTGGTGGGTCACGCCTGTAACCCCAGCATTTTCGGAGGCCAAGGCAGGTGGATCACAAGATCAGGAGTTTAGGACCAGCCTGGCCAATATGGTGAAATCCCGCCTTGACTAAAAATACAAAAATTAGCCGGGTGTGGTAGAAGGTTCCTGTAGTCCCAGCTACCCAGGAAGCTGAGGCAGGAGAATCACTTAAACCCGGGAGGCTGAGGTTGCAGTGAGCCAAGATCACGCCACTGTACTCCAGCCTGGGCAACAGAGTGAGACTCTGTCTCAAAAAAAAAAAAAAAAAAACTCAGGCTCCTCAGAAGACACAGCTGGAGCTGGAGTAGCTGTGCCAGCCCTTTAAAATGGAGTGCACCCCAGGGAAGTGAGGGTGATGGAGGGAGGCCAGCCAGAAGGCACCAGCACCCAGCCACCCGCTGCAGCAGGCTCTGTATAGCCACTGTGTCCCCACACACTCCTGGGGTGGGGAGTGCTTCTGTGTCCAAATCGCAGTCCCCCACCAAGCCTCAGAATTGCTGGATCAAAACTGCAGGGAAGGAAGGATAGGTACAAAAGCCCATGTGTTGGGAATCTATTCCTTACAATGGCAGGGCAGAAGTGGCTCAAACATTCTTCCTTTAGAGGCCTGGCTGAATAAGCCAGGATGCAGCCACACAGGGGACAGAAAACTGCATGGCAGTGGGGTCCTAAGTCACATCATGCATCAGTGACCCAGTAAAGAAGGAGATGGGAGGCCAGCGTTTGTCATGCCGTGCTGCTGGTGAGCGACACAGGGCCTAGACACAGCTGCCACGCAACGTCTCTCACCTCCAGAGTCGAGCACTAGGCAGGTCTGCGTGGTGCATCAGCAGGATGTGGGGGGCAGAGGTGTGCTCAGGAGCGTGGGCTCCATGTCACAGCCCTGCCCCTGCTCCGGCCACTGCTCTCCTTGCCAGTGGCTGCTTCCAGGTAAACACACAAGATACACTCAGCTTAAACCAGAGGACAGCAAAAGCCATAGCCACTTGGTTTCACCATAAGGACCCTTTACTTTATGAAGGCCAGAGTGAAGAGAGGGAAACTGCTTTTCTAGAGGTTCTTTATAGATCCTTTCTATTAGTTTGCTCAGCCTCAATTGGAAAATGGATGTTTGCAGTTACACCAATGCTCCCCATCCAAGAATCCCTGGTCAAGAGGCAAGAGGTGCTCTGTCTCCCTGACTGAGGACGTGGCAGGAGAAAGCACCAAAGAAAATCCTGAGCCTGCTGGCGGCCGTACTGACACAGGGAATAACACCCCCACCTGTGCACAGTCTCTCCTTCCCTCTAGCTGAACTTCATCAAGTCAGCAAGTTAAGAAAATACAGAGGCTCTGAAAAGTTCCCAACGGACATGTTTTCATCTGCAGTCTATTTATATGCCCTGAAATGGACTCGGTAGAAAGCACCTGTGTTGTTGCACGAGCACTTCTGCCAGATATAACCTGTGACAGGAGCTGAATCCTGGACACCTGTCTGAGCACACAGGGCTTGGCTGGAGCAAAATAAAATGCACCCTTTTTAGAAGGGAATAGAAGATGTTTACTCTAGAAAGATTTCTTTCTACCCAAATATAGCAAAACTCAGAGCCAAGACTGGCTCTGAGGTGCTGAATAGTGGTAGTTCCGTTCAAGATTTCAAAACAAGATCTCCTCCAAAGACGCAAATTCTTGGTTAGAGTCCTGAATTTCCTCAATATGCTCATTCATTCACATATTTATGATGTGCCTACTACGCGCCAGGCAGTGTTCTCAGGAGCCTCATGGGGAAGAGAGGGTAAGGGAACGTAGGGTGAATTTTGGCAGAAGACAAAAACATCCGGCTTCCTTACACTTAAATCATTTTTAAAAGAGACAATGCTTCTCACTGGATAAACAGATAATGCAAATACAAATATTCCTGGGAGAGATAACATAAATTTAATCACCATCATCAGATACTACCTTGAGATTGGAGTTTAAAGGCAGAATATTTCTAGAGAAAACAGAGGTACTAAAAGGGGAAATAATAAATATGGAAACTAAAGTTATGCAAAAAGAGTTCTGAAAGACCCAAAGGTCTTTTTTTGTCAAAATTGACTTGATGGTAATTTACTCAATAATTACTATGTGCCTAAAATACATTTTATTATTCGACTTAAAAAAAAAATCAAAACCAAAAAAAAAACCAAGAAATCAGATTTTAGAAATCTACAAGTATGTATGTTTGTTCCCAGCACATAGTACTGAAATATTAACTTATTTTTGTTCAATTTAATTATTCCTATACAGACAGTAGGGGGCCCATGAGCTAAGGAGTGTGGACAAGCCAGTCTTTCTCCTCCGCATCAACCTAAATCCTCTTCATCCTTTAGGGTCTGCACAGGCCCTGCTACTCCCAGGAATGCTTGGGACGGGCCGCCAGGCCTGGTGCATCTCCATGCTGGGGAGTCTGTGCACTGTTTCACCAGCCTCAGTGCGTGTCAGCTATCCATGGCTGCTTCCTCCATATAACAGCAGGGTTGAGGCATCACCAGAGACACAGGGACCATAAAGCTGAAAATATCTGCTGACTCCTGACCCACAGGATAAAGCAGGAAAGTTTGCAGGGCACATCATACTCTACTGAACCTGAACCTAGATTGGCTCCTGCTCAATGTACCACTTCATTCCATGCTTTCCTCATTGCTCTTTGTAAACTCACTGGCTGGTTCTTGGAGCTGGTGGGCTACTCCTTAGTAAGCCCCATCACTTCTGTTCTCACCAGTTTGGGGATATTCTCACTGGGAGGCAACTGCATTATCCCCAAACTGCTTATGTCAGTCATGGTTAACTGCTTTAATCTCGCTAGTTAATTTTACAGAAGGTAATGGGTGCACAGAAAAAGCACAGCATGAGTCTCATGAAACCTACATTAAATATTTAAGAAAAACAAAGGTGAGTTGCTTTAAAACATGAGTAAATCGATAAAAGTTTACTTAGGTGATGGAGAGGAAACTGAAAAAGACTGAGGAGGGGGGAAAATCATCAGTTCCAGGATTCTGTACTCAGATTTTAATTACAATTATTTGTTTGCTCTTAGTCGGCTTTAAAGAAACTGAAACCAGTCAGACACAGTGGCTCACACCTGTAATCCCAACACTTTGGGAGACTGAGGCAGGAGGATCACTTGAGATCAGGAGTTCTAGACCAGCCTGGCCAGCATGGTGAAACTCCATCTCTACGAAATATACAAAAATTATGGGCATGGTAGCATGTGCCTGCAATCCCAGCTACTCGGGAGCCTGAGGCAGGAGAATCGCTTGAACCCGGGAGGCAGAGGCTGCATTGAGCCGAGATCGTGTCACTGCACTCCAGTCTGGGTGACACAGCAAGACTCTGTCTCAAAATAAACAAACAAACAAACAAACTGAAACAATGGATTCTGGACATGGCCCTCTATCAAAAGATTGTTCAATACATGTAAATGCATATTTTTAAAGCATTTAACGTTTTAAACTCACTCATTTAACTAAGTGAGCAAACCTCAGTGCCAATCAGGGCACATAAATGGTTTCTACCATTGCAAGTTTCAGTTCCCTCTGCTCCCTGTTGTTTCATGCAAGTACACCCCACTCAAAGTATGATTTTTTTTTTTCCAGTAGGCTGGATTTCATCCCCATTTTGCAGATTATAATACTGAGTTTGGGTTTTATTAACTTGGCAAGGTCTCTCAACTCATAGTGTATATTTCATCCCAGGCGGTCTGATTCCAAGAGGCAATCCTCATCAACTACTCTTAACATTCTCACTCCAGGGAAGCCAGAACTACAAAACAGTTAAAATTAGAAGAATCGTCAATATTTATCTCCCTATTTAACACTCCATCATGGGCAATGCAAGAAAAAAATCATTTAAATTTGGAGCTTTAAAAGGAAAATTCAGAATATTGGGAACATGCACACTCAGGAAAGAAACTAATCCACGGCTCTTCAAGTTCCAATCTAGATCTGAAAATAACAGTGAAATTGTGCTTGTACCTCTAAAACACTCAAAGAGGCAAAGGGCTGCACAAATTGGACACACAGGGCCTGAGGCATTTCTTCAAATGATGTTTTTCTGGCATTTCCACACCAACGCCCATACTTTGGGAGTCTCCCCATGTCTGAATTAAAGCCCAAGGGAAGCCAGTGGGCTAAGACATGTAATTCATGATTCTAGGGTCACAATTCTGCTCTTATCTGCAGGTAAAGACAACTTAATAGTATAGAGGTCCAGTCATTTCTCCCCCTCTTTACGTCTGAGTTTTAATCTATGGAACACAATACCAACAACAACAACAAAAACATCATTCTCTTCTTTAGGAATAAAAGTCAAATAATAGGCCATTGAAAAGTTACCTCAAAGCCAGGCGTGGTGGCTCATGCCTGTAATCCCAGCACTTTGGGAGGCCAAGGTGAGAGGATCACTTGAGGTCAGGAGTTCGGGATCAGCCTGGACAATATGGCGAAACCCCGTCTCTGCTAAAAATACAAAAATCAGCCGGGCATGGTAGTGTGCGCCTGTAATCCCAGCAACTTGGGAGGCTGAGGCAGGAGAATCGCTTGAACCCAGAGGCAGAGAGGTTGCAGTGAGCCGAGATCGTGCCACTGCACTCCAGCCTGGGCAACGGAATAAGACTCCATTTCCAAAAAAAAAAAAAAAAAAAAGGAAAGAAAGTTATCTCAAAATACGAAGCTGCATACTTTGTGAATTTTTAATGTATATTCTAGCTTGTTACAAAGGTACGTGGGGCAAACATCAGCTACCACTATCTAAAATTCCTCATTTACCAAAAACAAACAAACAAACAAAAAACCCATATCTGCAGTGACATTCCTAAGGAAATCATCACTGACATCACGGAATGAAGGTTTGAAGCTGACTTACCTTGTGACACTTGCTTCTGCTGTTAGACTGAAAATTCACCCTCAATGATCAGCTCTTGCCTATCTGAGTGACTGGGCAGCTACATCTGCAGCATATTTATAGCAGCTGGATCTATCTGGCATTTAAAACTCAAGAATCTAAAAATGAATGACAAGTTCTACCAGAGAGACAAACTAATTTTACCTATTTGAAAATAGCTAACTTGCCTAAATTGTTCAATAATTAAATACAATTCCCAAAATACTTAAACACTTCAGTGTTTTGGGAATGCCAACACCTCATAAAACCTATTTTAGGTGTTTGTATTTTGAAGTGTCATCAAACCGCCACAGTCCATGTACCCGGTGCTGTTTTCTCTGGTGACACCAACTCCCCTTGTAGCAGTTGGGTCCCCCTCATCCATCAAATGCAATCTTCCTCAGTCATCTGTTCTGGGCTCTCCTCCCTTCCCTGTAATGCTCTCCTTAGACCACAGAACATCATAGCCTCAAATACTAGCATGCTCAGTTCCCCTCAGTCCATGCCTTGAGCGAGGCCCTCACTCCCCTTCCCCAGCACAGGACCTGCAGCTGCCAGCCATGCATCACATGGGCCACCTCCCGTTTCACTCCCTGCACTGTATACACACAGCACTTCAAACTCACAGCCAGCCTTGCTGAAACACCTTCCCTCCCAAACACACTGCACACGACCCTCCCTGCTCGCAGAAGAAGAGCACCCTATCCGTTGTCCCCCAGTGCTGACTGTATCACTGCCAGAATCTTGAATGCGTCCTCCTGGGCATGGCCCTGCGGCAGCTGTAGGTGAGCTCCCCTTTATCTGTTTGCCCCATCG
The DNA here is from genome assembly GCF_002776525.5 of Piliocolobus tephrosceles. Classification (NCBI taxonomy): domain Eukaryota; kingdom Metazoa; phylum Chordata; class Mammalia; order Primates; family Cercopithecidae; genus Piliocolobus; species Piliocolobus tephrosceles. Next base: position 39,601,653 of record NC_045441.1, read on the forward strand.
CCGCAACAGGCTCCCGATTGCGTTCCACTTCTTAGTCTTCGCTTTCAAACAAACCAGCCAAGCTGACCACTCATTATCCATGAAAGAAGGAAAGAACTGTACCACACAGAGTGGATGTCTGGTGCTGGGCAGAGAAGACCACTTTTTCATAGATGCAGTGACTTTACTACGGAAGGCTGAGCCTCAGGAGCTCAGCTGAAATACTCTAGCCCATCATTAAGCACACTTTTGTGCGTAGGCTCAAAATGTCCTTTCCTATTTGTGCAGTGGAGGATTTTCTTTCAACAAATGACTTTCACATGAAAACTCCAAGTTCAGGGATGCCATGCCTTGTACAACAGATGTATTCTAGAAAACACCAGTGTAAGTGTTAATTTTTGCAAACCAGTCATGTTTTAAAATATAAGATAGAAGATCAGCATTTGGGAATCCAAGATATTTTCATGGATTTCTGAGATACTTTCAGTAAAAAGAATTCTCTGATAGCAATCATTTGACCTGGTTTTTAGGTCTGCATTTTTATGTACATGGCTCTGTCTAAAGTGGGAAACACTAAAATCAACAAATGAAAATACAAATCATCTGGCCATGCATTTCAACTCTTCGCAGCCATCTTCCAGGGAGACAGAGCAGTGAGAAGCAACAAAGACAGGGCTGAAGAGGACAGGAGAGGCTCAAGACAGGTGAGGGACGCACACGGAGCAGTTCCATGTTTGTTCTGCTCTGCACATAAGAGAAAGGGGTCGCCCCTGCAGGATGGAGGGGAGAAGCCCAAGGGCTGGCTGCAGAGGGGCCAGCTGCACAGTGTCCAGGCTGCCCTCCTACAAAGGACCCGAGGGAGAGGCAAGAACAAGGCTGAATCTGTATTCAAGTTTTGAGGCACAAGTCCCCTCCATCCTCCTGCTTTTTTTTTCCTCTGCCAGTAATGCAAGGTTCAGCACTCCCTTTTTACAATTAGGATTTGTTTTTGATTGATGGGAAACCACTGCCTCCAGTTCTGTCTGACAGGGCCTGGCTGTTCTGAGGTCCCAGCTCCCCAGCCACGTGTGGTCACCGCAGCCCATGCAGAGCAGGTCTGGGGGGAATTCTCCCCTGGGTCTCCCTCAAGGCGCCCCCAGCAACAGTGCACTCCAGCTCCATGTGCCGCCACCACCACTGCCGCTGGTATCAGCTGCCACCAGCCACCACCAGCCACCAAAAGCCATGAGTATTCTGTGAGCTCTACACACAGCCCACCCAGCAGGCCTGTCCCAAGGAAGGTGAAAACACAGAGCCCAGAAGGCTGGAGATTCCACCTTCCCCTCACGGTGGAAAATCAAGGCCCCTGTCTCCATGCTGCTTGGTGAGAATGTTTCCACAGCCTGACTAGGGGCTGCAGGGCCTCTCTCTCCCCTACTTTTTTTCTTTTCCTCTGACCTGCTCTGCTAGGGTTTTGTGAGGTTGTCTGTTTTAATAAAGCAGCCCTTATCTTCCTTATATTTACTCTTCAATGGAAATGAGCCTCCTCCTTTTTCCTACAAACGTCCTTTGGCTTTTCCAAATGATAAACATTGTGGGAAGAATTGTTTGAAGAAATAAATATCAAGCTCATAAATGAAGATGTGCACTTAGGCTCTGGGACCATGCAACTTCTGTTTACAATAACACAGGAATTCTAAGGAACCCATTTTAATTGGCATTCACAGCTCTGGGCTGGGTGACAGCACTCATGCACAGCACAGTTTGAAGCTGTTCTCAGACATTCCTTAATCCATGAGTAACTGTTCCAGGGAGGCTGGGGACTGTCGTGGCAGTAAAAGGCGGCAGCACCAAGAACTATGAACGTTGGTTCTGCTGTGGCTTCCGGGGAGTCCTGCCCTGGGGTTCCTTCTGGGAAAGGCAAATGGGACCTGAGCTTCTAGGAAAGGGGTCACCCTGTGGAAGCTCCTCAGGGTAGGGACAGGCCATACCCAGGGACTGCATGCAGATGGTCTTGCCTGCCACAGGCCCTATCCACTGTGGGCTTTCTTGCTTTTCAGGCTTTTCCTTCCCCTCTTGCTAACACCAGTCCTTGTCATTTATCATTCAAATCTTCCACAAGCTTTAAGGAACACCTCCAACCCACTAGGGACTGCTCAAGGTGTGGGAGATGAAAGGAGACACAGACACAAGCCACTCTCCACAGTAAACACTGCCAGGGCTGAGCTGGGGTGGGCTGGGAGCTGCAGCTGTGTGGGACAAAGGGGAGATGTGAGCAGGCCTTGCAGAGTGAGCAGGCAGGTAAGAAGGAAGACACCTCTAGGAGATGGGAAGAAAACCCAACGGCATTCTGGAAAGCTGGACGCTGGTATTGGCTGGCCCTTAAGGGTGCCTGGGGCCAGAAAGGGAAGGGTTCAGAGGTGGCTTTTACCATACAAGGGAGAGGAGTCAGCTGAGGATCATAAGATTTGACCGGATAAGAGCTGTGAAATGTAGGAGAGGGCACCACAGAAAAGGAGATGCATCTGGGAGCAGCGAACACACAGGAGACAATGATACAGCCCTCCTGTCCTCACACCAGCCCCACTGAGGCCCCATCATCAACCTCTGCCAAAGCAGCACCTGGAGGGCAGGATCACAGGCCAGCCATCCTTCCCAGAGCCAGGCCGGGGACACTCATTGCCAAGGCACAGGACAAGGCCTTCCCTGTTTCCATGACGGCCACACATGCGCAGGGACCCAAGCCAATGACCAACTAAGTGAAAATGGGCTAGGCTGCTCTCACAGAAGCCTGAGGGCGAGTTCATGAATACGTGTGCCTTGCTCTGAGAGAATGTATGTGTGTGCATCTGTGTGTGTGTGTGCGTGTACAAGTGTAAACACACAGGTGCTTGCGAGGGAAGGAGAGAGAGAATAGAGCAAACACACCTGTTAACATCTGTGGCATCTAGATGAAGACGATGTGGGAATTTTTCATTATTCCAAAATAAAAAGTTAAAAAATATATCTTTAAAAACTGAAGACAGGACTGTTGAGCACACAGTGATGATGGGGTAATTTCTCTCTGATGCAGCTCAAATGCAGCAAGAGTCAGTGCCCTCGTCCCGCCCACCCGACTTTGGGCTAATTTATGGTGTGTATATTAAACACTAACAAATAGCAAGTTGGACGGAGGGCTAGAGGCAGGGATGGACAGGGTGCTAGAGAGATACAAGGGTGGAACACTGTGCGCATTGCAGTTTTTACACTGCCGAATGGAGGTGGTAACAATGCTGCCCCTACAGTGTTGCTACAGGGATCCAGCACGGCAGGGCACTGTGAGAGCAGGGGACACACAGCTAGGTAAGAACACTCAAGAGACACAGCAGATGGGCAGACAGGTAATGCCATTTGTAGCCCAGGCTCTCTAAATACTTTCTCTGAACACCCAGCAATATTCCCAAGCTGCCTCTGAGGAACTAGGAAGTAAGAGAGGATATATCTGTCAACATCACGGGGCAGATTCATTTCGCTATTTACTGATCTCTTCTCTGTGCCTGCGTGAAGCACAACAGAGAGACACATCAAATCAGCAGGTGGCCTCTGGGGACGTCTCAACTACAATCATATCTCTGAATCATATCTCTAAACTAAAAACATAGTGGCCAGCCTTGGGTGCCAGCTCTGCAAATACTAAAACTCAATACCCATATCAAATGATAAATAAATTTAGAAGCTCCACATTCACAGACTCCCACACACATGCACACCAAACAGGGTGAATCTGATCCGGAGATTAGCTGAATTGAGAAGCCGTCCTGAGGAAGAGCATGCTCAGTGAGAGCCCAGAGCCAGGTGGACAAGGCACCCTCAACTACGATCACGCAGGCCCCTCCTCCCAGCTGCCTGGGGAGACAAGCACGCTATATTTAGACAGGTTCTTTTTTCTTCTTTTCCTTTTTTTTTGAGACAGAGTCTCACTCTGTCGCCAGGCTGGAGTGCAATAGCGTGATCTCAGCTCACTGTAACCTCTGCCTCCCGCGTTCTAAGCAATTCTCCTGCCTCAGGCTCCCGAGTAGCTGGGATTACAGGCGTGTACCACCATGCCTAGCTACTTTTGTATTTTTAGTAGAGCTGGGGTTTCACCATGTTGGCCAGGCTGGTCTCGAACTCCTGACCTCAGGTGATCTGCCCGCCTTAGCCTCCCAAAATGCTGGGATTACAGGCGCGAGCCACCACACCCGGCCTAGACAGGTTCTTGACTCAAGTCTCCAAATCCAGGCAGTGATAGACCAGCCCCTCTATGTGCCCTTCTACCAAAAGCAAAAATAACAGCAAACTTTTTAACAATATGAAAATGACACCGAACATCCAGAGCACAGGAAAATTAAAATCCCCCAACATGCAGCATCGGCTTTTCCAGACGATTTCAATTTGGAGATAACTGTCAATTACAGGAACAGCAAAACTACAAAACACACCCAGCACGATGCACATTATGACTAATCACAGCACCCACCCAGCAGGCGGCTGGCGGCCGGGGAAATGCTTTTCTCCCAAGACACTTGTGGTCCTGTAAGGAGTGATACAGCTGTTGTCATACTCAAATTACCATCAGGGCCTGCCCTGTGTACTAGTCCCGCACTGACAGTGACTAATCCTAAGGCTTGGCTTTCTAAAAACCCAGTGATATACAGAGAGGCTGCCTGACAAATGTATGGGAAAGGCGTGGCACACATTTTAAATTCGTCATGAAGTTTCAACATCTTTCAAAGTAGCTACTAAATCCCTGGTCATAAGGGATATAATCCCAAAAATGTATGGAAGAAGCTAATTAAGAGCCATACCTAACTACTAAAGAGTAAAGGGAATGGGTGGCATTTACTCCATGTACTTCCAACATGCATTATACTTTCTTTGATAATTCTGTTTCCTCTTTGTTATTAAATAAATCACCTGAAATTTTCAACTACATTCACCAGGTTCTCCAATTATTTTAATATGAAATCACTGGCACATTTTTCTAAAATAGACTTTTTTCTTTCAGCAGTTTTAAAGTTCACAGCAAAGTTGAGAGGGAGGTGCAGAGATTGCCCATATTCCCTCTGACCTTACACATGCAGAGCCTCCCCTACAACCCACACCCCACCAGACTGGCACATCTGTTGCCGCTGATGAACCTCCGTGGACACATCATTATCACCCAGAGTCCACAACCTACCTTAAGGTTCACCTGTGGTGTTGCACATTCTGTGGGCTAGGACAAATTACAATGACATGTATCCATCATCATAGTATCACACAGAGTATTTTCATTTCCCTAAAAATCTTCTGTTCCCGCCCTTTCTCCCTCCCGACCCCTGGCAACAGCAAACACTGATCTTATCTTGCCTTTTCCAGAATGTCACAGAGTTGAAATCATACAGCATGTAGCCTTTTCAGATTGGCTTCTTTCACTTGATAATATGTATTTAAGGTTTTTCCATGTCTTTCTATTGCTTGATGGCTCCTTTCTTTTTAGCATTAAATAACATTCCAGGCATATCGATTATATGAATCGATATGAATATAACAGGCACATCGATTTTATCAGAAAAATCATTTAGATGGAATAACATATTGTGCCCTCTCTCCCCGACACAGAGCAGCAAAAAAATCTGGCCAGAATGCAAGGAACAGCTATTTGATGACTCTGAGAAGTTGGGACTAGAGACCAGAATTCGAAGTACCACCAAACCAGCGCTCAGTTTAAGATTTTTTTTCCCAATCCTGGATTCAATGCAGCCTGAAGCCTGGGCAGTGGGCAATGGCTCGGACTGAGAGTGCTACAAGAGAAACCCTCTAGTGCTGGGTTAAAAAGAAGGAAATGGGTCCCCTAATGTTTAATGAGGAGGGAGAATTATCTGCTATGCTCATCTCCCTGCTCCTATGAGCCCCAGTCCACAAGCAGTTCTGAGGTGGCAGAGTGGGTGACAGTAACAGTGGTAGCACAGGGACTCGCAAACACAAAAAGAGGAAAACTCTTCTCTCGGATCAGAGGAGCTGTGGTCCCAAGAAGGTGAACTAAATTCCACTACTTTTTTCTCCTTTCTCTCTTCTGCCGCTGTTTTGCCCCATATGTGGGTGCAGTCACAGGATATGTGCAGCAAAGCAGGGAAAATAAAGCCTAGTTTTCTGGCTGGAGCACAAAAAGGAAAGGGAAGTAGAAACCACTGAGACACTTTGGAGAGGGAGGAACAACACAAAGTCATTTGTGAACTCCTGGGTGTGTCCCCAAACTGCACATGTATGGATCTGACCCTTGGTGGCTTTAAGAACTGAACAGACCACCACCCCACATCCCAGACTGGCCACTGGTAGCACAAACATGAGAAGATCTGAATAACACTGTACAGACTTTTCAAACTTACCTACCATTGAAATGACAAGCACAAAGGGCTCAGAAGAAATTTAAACATGAACCCAACTAGGTCAATTGCCAGATTTAAAAAATACATATGTCAACATTCTCCGTAAGTTTTAAATAAGAGCCAGAGTATCATAATGAAATAGTCAAAATGTCTAGGAAAAATACAATAATAATTCATCACATAAAGAACCAGGAAAATTTCAACTCCTTTGGGAAAGACAATCCATGGCTGTTATAACAAGATGACCCACATACTACTGTCTGACAAAGAGTTTAAACAACTGTTATAAAAATGCTCTAAGTAAGGGCAAGAACTCTTGAAATGAATGAAAACTTAGTAAGTCTTGGCAAAGAAATAGAAGATATAAAGAAGAAACAAAAGAAAATTTTAGATTTGAATACACAATAACTAAAACAAAAAACTCAAGGGATGGGCTCAACATCAGACTCACTGACTTTGCATACAGGTCAACAGAAATCATCTAATCTGAACAACGTAAAGAGAAGGGACTGGAAAAATGAACAGGCATAGGGACCTGTGGGGCAATACCAACAGGTCTAATTTTCATGTCAATGGGATCCTAGAAAGAAAGGAACAATAATGTGGTACACAAAAAATATTTCACGAATTAACAGAAAACTTTTCAAATTCCACAAAACTTCATGAAAGAAAACAGATTCAAGTAGCTCAGCAATCTCTATACAGGATGAGAACAAGAAAAAGCCCACACTCTGGGACATCACTATCAAAGTGCTTAAAACTAAAGACAAGGAAAAAACCTTGAGAATCACCAAAACAAAGCCACATTTCTTAAATGGAAATAATTTGAATGACTACAGAAATTACAATGGCTAGAATAAAGTCGAAAAGACTTTTAAAGTACTGAGATGAAAAAAAACTGTAAACCATGTTACTATATGCAGTAAATATCTCCTTCAAGTATGACGGTGAAACATTCTCAAATGAAGGCAAAGAGAATTCACTGCCAGCAGGACTGTTCTAGAATAATTGTTAAAGTAAGTTATTCAGATAAATAGAAACAGTACAGAAAGAAAACTTGGAACATGAGAAGGAACAGACATGTTAAACATCTAGGCCAATACATGATTCTTCTTTTTTGAGTTCTTTAAAATGCAGATGTAACACATAACCATGGAGGATACCTATGTAATAGTAAGTTATATTCCACATAAATGGTAAAATACTCATTCTAAGGAGACTGTGAGAAGTTGGATTATTTTAATCCCTAGAAAACTCATGAAAATAAACAAAGGGATATACTAAAAATCCCTGTAGATACATTAAAATAAGACACTAAAAAATTTCAAATAAAGAAAGATTGGAAAGCAGAAACAATAATGCAAGTCAGGCAACAAAGAAAAAAATAAATCATTAAACGGTTGATCTAAATCCAAAAATATGAGTGAGACGATAGGCCATTATCCTTCATTAATGCAAATGATTTGATGTAATGTAATAGTTTAATATTTAATGTAAATGGCCTAAACAATCCAACTAAAAACAGATATTATTTAACTCCATGCTATCTTCATAAAACTCGCTTTAAATACGATTATGTAGGTGGTTAGAGGTTAACTGATGGAAAAAGCACACCACGGAAATATTAGTCAAAAGAAAGCTGGGACGGTTATATTAATATCAGAGTACAGACATCAGACAAATCAAAGACATCAGGGATAAAGAGGGACATTACATAAAACAGTCAATTCAACAGGAAGATATAATAATCCTAAACTTCAATACACCTGACAATGAAGCTTTGAAATAGATACAACAATGAAATAGATTAACCCACAATTAACTTTTGAGACAATACTCTCTTAGAAATCAATACAACTCATACATAGAAAATCAACAAGAATACAGAAGAACTCACAAATACAATCAACCAATTTGATTTAATTGACATCACTAGAATTTTACCCAACTTCAGAAAATACACTGTTTTCTACAGTAAATACAACACTAATCAAGAAAGACAATCTCCTGGGACATAAAACAAATTTTACCAAATATAAAAAAAAAAAAAATTAAAGGCATACAAAAGTATGTTCTCTAACATATTGAAATTAGACCTGAAATCAATAACAAAGATAACCATAAAATCTATAAGCACTTAGAAATGTAATAACATACGACTACGGAATGCATGGAGAAATAGAACTCTGAGGGACTTGAGCATACAGTTTTTAAAAATCATCATTGGTGGGATGATGATAAAGAAGTGCTTAGAAGGAAACGCAGAGCATTAACTGCGCATACTAGAGAGAAAAGTTCTCAAACTAATCATTTAAACCTCCATTTAAATCAAATTTGAAAAAGTAGAGCAAAACAAACCCAAATTATACACAAGGAAATTGGTGAAACAGATAAAAGGCAATAGAAAACAATGACCACAAAAGATACTTTATAATGAATCTGAGAAGCCTATAAAAAGAATGACAAAGAAGAGAGAAGACACTAATTACTAATGAGGAATGAAAAAGAAGATATCACTACAGAGACCATAGACAATACAGGAATAATAAGGGAGTGCTGTGAACATATCTACACACACAAATTCAGCAACTTTACATGAAACAGATCAATTTATCAAAAATCACTACCAACACACACTCATTAAAGATTAAATAGATAATTCAAATGTACTCATTTAAAAATTTGAATCTGTAGTTTTTGTTTGTATGTTTTTTTGTGAGATGGAGTTTCACTCTTGTTGCCCAGGCTGGAGTGCAGTGGTACGACCTTGGCTCACTGCCGCCTCCGCCTCCTGGGTTCAAGCGATTCTACTGCCTCAGCCTCCTGAGTAGTTGTGATTACAGGCATGTACCACCACGCTCAGCTAATTTTTGTATTTTTAATAGAGACAGGGTTTCACCATGTTGGCCAGGCGTGTCTTGAACTCCTGACCTCAGATGATCCACCTGCCTTGGCCTCCCAGAGTGCTGGGATTACAGGCATGAGCCACCACGTCCAGCCAAATCTGTAGTTTAAGAAGATTTTGAAAAAGAAATTTTTTGACCCAGATGGTTTCACTGGCCAATTTTACTAAGCATTTAAGATGAAAAACATAAAATGAAAAAACACCAATAACATCAGACAGACACATCACAAGAAAACTATAGACAAATATCCCTCATGAATACAGATGCAAAATTCCTCAAAAAAAAAAAAATAGAATCTAGCAATATATAAAAAGAATAGGCCAGGCACAGTGGCTCATGCCTGTAATCCCAGCACTTTGGGAGGTCGAGGCAGGCAGATCACAAAGTCAGGAGCTTGAGATCATCCCGGCTAACACAGTGAAACCCCATCTCTACTAAAAATCAAAAAAAAAAAAAAAAAAAGGGCATGGTGGCGGATGCCTGTAGTCCCAGCTACTTTGGAGGCTGAGGCAGGAGAATGGTGTGAACCCAGGAGGTGGAGCTCACAGTGAGCTGAGATTCTGCCACTGCACTCCAGCCCAGGTGACAGAGCAAGACTCTATCTCAAAAAAAAAAAAAAAAAAGAGTAATACACCACAGTCAAGGAGGTTTAATCTCAGAAATGCAAGGCTGGTTTGATATTTGAAAATCAATTAATGTAATTCACCATACTGACAGTTTAAAGAAGAAAAACCACATGAGTGTATCAATCAAAGCAAAGAAAAGCATTTGATGTAATTCAATATTAACAAGTCTCAGAAAATTAGAAATAAAAAAAAAAACTTCCTAAGCCTATTAAAATATAGCTATAAGGCCAGGCATGGTGGCTCATGCCTGTAATGCCAGCACTTTGGGAGGCCAAAGCAGATGGATCATGAGGTCAGGAGTTTGAGACCAGCCTGGCCAACACAGTGAAACTGTGTCACTACTAAAAATACAAAAATTAGCTGGGCATGGTGGTGCACACCTGTAGTCCCAGCTACTCAGGAGGCTGAGGCAGGAGAATCATTTGAACCCAGGAGGCAGATGTTGCAGTGAGCCAAGATTAAACCACCGCCCACCACCCTACGCAGCAAAAAAAAAAAAAACCCAACAAAAAAAAAAAAAAAAAAAAAAAAAAGCTATAAAAAAAAACCTGCCTCTAAGATCAAGCTTCACAAAGAAAGACTGAATGTTTTCCCCTAAGATCAGGAACAAGGTAAGAGTGTGTATTCTCACTACTTCTATTCAACTTTTTTTTTTTTTTTGAGACAGAGTCTTGCTCTGTCACCCAGGTTAGAGTGCAGTGGTACAATCTCGGCTCACTGCAACCTCCACCTCCCGGTTTTAAGCAATTCTCTGCCTCAGCCTCCCAAGTAGCTGGGATAACAGGAGTGTGCCAGCATGCTTGGCTAATTTTTGTATTTTGTAGAGACAGGTTTTCACCATCTTGGCCAGGCTGGTCTTGAAATCCTGACCTCATGATCCACCCACCTCAGCCTCCCAAAGTGCTGGGATTAGAGGCATAAGCCACCATGCCCAGCTATTCAACTTCTTACTGGAAATCTACACTGCACAATAAGAAGAGAAAAACAAATAAAAGGCATCAAATTTGGACAGACAGACATACACCACACCTTTCCTCTAGACATACATAACAAATCCCAAAGAATCTGCAAACAAAAAAAAGCAAAAAATCCTCACAGAATTAACAGAGTTTAAGCAAGTTTGTGGAATACAAAGTCAACACACAAAAATCAATATATTTCTATACTAACAATCCATAATTAGGAATTAAAATTTTTAAATGCCATTTACAAACATCTACCAAAAAAGTGAAGTATTTAGGTATAAGTCTAGTAGACATGCATAAGATTTGTATGCTGAGAACTACAAAACACTGGTTAATGAAATCAAAGAAAACCTAGAAAAATGGATATTCATTGGCTGGATGACTCAAACTGATTTACAAATTTAACAAAATTTCAAATTCCCAGCATGACTGCTTTTGTAGACATAGACAAACTGATCTGAAAATTTATATGGAAAGGCAAAGAAACAAGAAGAGCCAAACTAATTTTGAAAAATAAGAATGTTGGAAGCATCACACTACATAGCCTTAAGACTTACTACCAAGCTACAGTATTCAAGATAGTGTGATATTGGTAAAGCAACAGTTACAAATCAATTAAACAAGACTGACAATCAAGAAATAGATCCACATAAATATAGTCAAGTGATTTTTTATGAAGGTGTAAAGGCAATTAAATAGAAGAAAGTCTTTTTAACAAATGGTATTATAACAATTGGATACCCTATGTCAAACAAAAGGAAGAGAAGTAGCAGCAGCAGAACTCTGACCTAAGTCACATGCCTTACACAACAATTAACTCAAAATGGACCATGATCTAAATGGAAAAGTAAAAGTATAAAACCTTTAGAAGAAACATACAAGAAAATATTCATGGCCTGGGTTAGGCAAGAGTTCCTAGATACAGTGCCCAAATCATGTCTAGAGCATAAAGTTGTTTTTTTTTTTAAAAAAAGCTATACTTCTTCATAATTAAAATTTTCTACTCTTCTAAAGACACTGCTAAAGAACAAAAACACAAGATACTGAGTGAAAAAAAAAATCTGCAAATCACATATGACCTAGGAGCTATATCCACATTATATAAAGAAACTTCAAGTAACTTAAAAAAAAAAAAAAAAGCAAAAAATAATCAAATTTTAAAATGGGCAAAGGACATGAACAGACACTTCTTAAAATAAAATATCCAAACAGCCAAGAAACATGAAAAAAATGTTCATCATTAATCATCAAAGAAATGCAAATCAAAACCACAATGAGATGCCATCTCACACTAGTCAGGACGGTGATTATCAAAAAGTCAAAAAATAACAGATGCTGGTGAGGCTGCAGAGAAAGGGGAATACATACACCATTGAATGTATTAGTTATTAGGAATGCAAATTAGTTCAACCACTGTGGAAAGTAGTTTAGAGGTTTCTCAAAGAACTTAAGCAGAACTACCATTCAATGAAGTAATCCTATTACTGGATATATATCCAAAGGAAAAGAAACCATTGTGCTAAAAAGACACATGCCACTCATATGTTCACTGCAACACTATTCACAATAGCAAAGACATGGAATCAACCTAAGTGCCCATCAATGGTGGACTGGATTAAAAAAATATGGTACACATACACCATCAAATACTACACAGCCATAAAAATGAATTAAATCATGTCCTTTGCAGCAACATGGATGCAGCTGGATGCCACTATCCTACATGAATTAATGCAGGAACAGAAAACCAAATACCGCATATTGTTACTTATAAGTAGGAGCTAAACACTGAATACACATGGACATAAAGATGGGAACAACAGACACTGAGGATGCTGGAGGTGGGGAGAAAAGGAGGGCAGCATGGGCTGAAAAACTACCTCCTGGGTGCCATGCTCACTACCTGGGTGATGGGATCAACCATTCCCCAAACCTCAGCATCCCGCAATATACCCATGTAACAAAACGGCATATGAACCCTCTTATTCCAAAATAAAAGTTGAAAAATCAAAAAATAAAAACAATCCCACAACATAAGAAAACAAACAACTCTTTGAAAAATAGGCAAAAGACTTAAAAGACAGGCAGGAGATTTCACCCAAAAAGACATATGGATGGTAAATAAACACGTAATTCTTCCCCATCATTAGCCTTTAGATAATTGCAAGGTAAAACCATGATGTGATATAAGAATAGCTAAAATAAAACAATCTTGAAAATATCAAGTGCTGGCGAGGATACAAAGCAATTGGAGCTCTCATGCATTGCTGGTGGGAATGCAAAATGGTACAGACACTCTGGAAAACCATTTGGCAGTTTCCTAAAATGGTAAACACTTTAGGCATATAGTTATGATGCAGCACTCCCACTCCTGGGTATTTACCCTAAAGAAATGAAACTTTAGGTTCACACCAACACCTGTACATGAATGTTTATAGCAGCTCTATTCACACTCACAAAACACTGGAGAAAACCCAGATGTCCCTCAATGAGTGGATGTGTAAACAAACAGTGGTGGACCTATATGATGGAACATGACTCTGCATAAAAATTGGGCTACAGAGCAAGAGTCTATCTCAAAAAAAGAAAAAAATGAATGAACTACTGACAGTCGATTGAAAGGAGTTGAATCTCAAAGGTAGTAAGCTGTGCAGAAGAGGTTAGGCTCAAAATGATATATACCCTACAATTCCATTTATAGGGCATTCTCAAAAAAGAATTATAGTGATGGAGAACAAATCAGTGGTTGCCAGGAAGAGAACAAAAGAAAATTTGGGGGTGATGAAAGTGTTCTGTGCCCTAACTGTGGTATCTATGCACATGTTAAACTTCACAGTACTATGAAAGAAGTCAACTGGATTCCATTTTGGTTTTAAAAGTAAAATTTAAAAAAACATAAATGGGGGCCGGGCACAATGGCTCATGCCTGTAATCCCAGCACTTTGGGAGGCCAAGGTGGGGGGATCACCTGAGGTCAGGAGTTTGAGACCAGCCTGACCAACAAGATGAAACCATGTCTCTACTAAAAATACAAAAATTAGCCAGCATGGTAGCAGGCACCTGTAGTCCCACCTATTCGGGAGGCTGAAACAGGAGAATTGCTTGAACCCAGGAGGCGGAGGCTGCAGTGAGCCGAGATTGCGCCACTGCACTCTAGCCTAGGCAGCAGTCTTGGAAAAAAAAAAAGAAAGAAAGAAAGAAAGAAAAGAAAAGAACACAACAGAAAACAACAGAAAATGCAAATTGGGCTGGGCACGATGACTCACACCTATAATCACAGCACTTTGGGAGGCTGAGGCGGGTGGATTACCCGAGGTCAGGAGTTTGATACCAGCCTGGCCAACATGGTGAAACCCTGTCTCCACTAAAAATACAGTAATTAGCCCGGCGTGGTGGTAAGTGCCTGTAATCCCAGCAACTCAGAAGGCTGAGGCAGGAGAATCACTTAAACCCAGGAAGTGGAGGTTGCAGTGAGCCGAGATCACGCTATTGCACCCCAGCCTGGGCAACAAAAGCGAAACTCAGTCTCACTAAATAAATAAATACATACAAAAATAAATAATTTTAGAAAATACAAATGGGAAATAAGAACTGAATGCAAATGCCAGTCTTCAAGATGGATACCTATGAAAATACTCTTCTATCATAGACTCAATTAATTGTATGCAACTCATTTATTTACTCAACCTGTCCTTGTTAAAATATGAACAAGAACAATACGAGGAGTCATCAGGGCTAAAACTGTAAAGAACAATATAAAACAGTGCTCACGAGAGCAGGGCCAAAATGTCTGGTTTCCACTTGTGCATAATGATGGCACAGAGACAGCAGAACAGAGCCCTGCACAGTCTAAGGTTAGCAGCATCTCCTCCCAGCATGCCGGCCACACTGGTGCTCAGGGCCCAGTGAGCAATGGATAGCAACTGATTTGTTCGTAACAGTTTCCTTTTTAAATTGTTATTCTGTCCCAAATAGTCTATTCAACAAATGGTGTTAAACAATTGGGAACAAGCCTATCATGTGATTATTCTGCAAGTCATTCTACCTACTTGTGTCCTTCTCTCTCCATGTTCTCATTGTCTGCTCTCCTAAGCCTAGGAGAGTCCTAAGACTCTAGGCTCCCAGAGCCATAGACCTCACTGCCCTCCTGCTGACACTTCCTCTCAGCCCTCCCTGGATCCCGTGTCTCTGCATTCGGGCGTGGCCCTCCACAAAGTGGCCAGAGCTTGTTTCCTAAAGCAGGAGCTGATGATCTTCCATGGCTCCTCCACTGTCTACAATGGAGCTCCGCTGGGCAACAGGGCTCAGAGGACCTTCATGTGCTGATCCTGCCCATCTGCTCTCCTGCTTACCTCCTGTCCTGGAGTGCCACTTCTCCTTATTCCAGAAATAAGACTCAGTCTCAAACACTTCTGTGCCTTGCACAGAGTAGGTGTGCTAACAACGTCTGCAAATTGTATGTGAACACTCCCAGCAAGCCACAGAATGGAAGTGAACAGCAGCGATCAGAACAAACAACTACAAGTAATTACCTTTCAGTGCCAAAAACAATGACGCCTCCTTTGAGGAAATGCAACTTGTCCTACTTTCAATAATGAGAACTATGGAAATTATTGTTTCCCTGTTGCCCAGCTTGTCAGAAACATAAAGACCGAACTGATGTTCAATTGCAGGACACAGATTTGCTTTCATGGCTGATATCTCTCCCTTCTCTGCCTTTCTTTGGCCTGGTTTCCTGTTTCTATTTTTATTCATCCTCCTGCATGCCAGCCCCATACCAGGGCCTTGGGAAAACAAATGAGATACAGAGAAAAACGGCAGTTCAGGAAAACAGAAATCCCCCAAGATGCTGCAAAGCAAAATGTTCCACGTGAGTAGCAGTAACCTTAGGGTGGTCATATTTGCAACCTGAATGAAAGGCGGCGATTGCTCAAGATCAACACTTGGATTTGAGCAAACACAATCGAATGCATACACCAATCACAGACTCAATAGAAAAGGCAAGTCACAATGCCAGTGGCATAAATTATGTGCTATTGGTTACCAGAGGACAATGTGTGCCACCAGCACATCTAATTTGCCTTATTTGGAAATCTGACTGCTAATCATTGGGGAACATGGGTTCTGAAGGAACAGGCAAACTAGAATGCCTGGCTGGATGATCAGCAGGGTCCTTCCAGCAGAGATAATGTGAAACCTGCAACGTCACAACTCAGGTCACTGGCTTGGAAAAAGCTTGTCCACATTGTAAAATGATTTGTGCTCAGCCTCCTTTAAATCTTGTCTTAATCAGAAGTTAGTTTACCCCTAGATAAACACAGATATCAGAACAAAGGGTGCGTGAGAGATGTGTGCTATCTTTCTAAACTCAAATTTAGGCTCGCCCCACCCTGCTTTAACTTTCTTGGGCTTCCTACTTCCCTGACTTTCTCTCCATCTTCCCTCACAACCTCAGCCTCGGCCCCTCTTTGTGAGTTTCAGGAAGATTAAACTGCTCAATAACAACCCTGAATACTAATATGCAAAATCCCACTTCTCCCAGACACTCAGGCCAGCACCCTTTCTGGCACCATGCATACTCCCCTCTCCATGTGAACACCTTGACCTCAGGTGGGAGCTCCGGTGCCACTCCCTGAAGCAGGGGACCTCCACAGGCGTGTGCCCTTCCCTCCAGACTGGTGTCTGCATAGCAACACCACACTGTACTGCATGGAATCTGCCTCTGTCCCTCGCGCTCCACCCCAAGAGCAAAGGCCACGTCTTCTTTAGGTCTCCAGCATCTAGCACAGTGCCTGTTCCTGCCAGGGGCTCACAACCCTTGGGGTATGATTGAATGAACAGATGGATGGCTAGCTACATGGAGCGCCAGAGCAAGGAAAGCAGAAACCCCAGTTAGAGCCAGCGAGCCATCGCGAGGCAGTGAAGAAGGACTGAGGGGCACCGGGGGGAACAGGCGTCTCGGGGACCACAAGCAAGGCTGGGGCACACAGACACATAAGGAATGTCTGAGTGACCAGAAGATACAGACACGAACTGTGAGTCACAGACTCACCAGAAAGGAGATCGCTGGGGCCAGCCTCTGTGTCTTCCAAAGTCCTAGTCAGGAGTTCCAGCACAAGGATCATACACAACTATAAAAAGTTACCTTGAACACAATCTGGGAAATTTAAGTATGAACAGGAAATTAGCTGTCATTAAGGAATCATTGTCAGGCAGGGTAATGAGGTGATGGTCATAAAAAAGTAAGCTTTCTCAGGCCAGGCATGGTGGCTCATGCCTATAATCCTAACACTTTGGGAGGCTGATGTGGGTGGATCACCTGAGGTCAGGAGTTCGAGACCAGCCTGGCCAACATGGTGAAACCCCGTCTCTACTAAAAATACAAAAATTAGCCGGGTGTGGTGGTGGGCGCCTGTAATCCCAGCTACTCAGGAGGCTGAGGAAGGAGAATCACTTGAACCCAGGAAGTGGAGGTTGCAGTGAGCCAACATCACACCACTGCACTCCAGCCAGGGTGACAGAGCGAGACTTCATCTCAAAAAAAAAAAAAGTAAACTTTATCAGTGCACAATGAGCACAGAAGTATTTACAAATGAAAAGACAGAATGGGGGGACTTTTGCCTTAAAATGTTCAAGCCAAAAATAAAAAATAAGAAGTGGGGGCAGGCACAGTGGCTCACACCTGTAATCCCAGCATTCTGGGAAGCTGAGACAGGTAGATCACCTGAGGTCAGGAGTTCTGGACCAGCCTGACCAACATGGTGAAACCCCATCTCTACTGAAAATACAAAATTAGCTGGGCGTGGTGGAGGGCGCTCTTTGGGAGGCTGAGGCAGGAGAATCTCTTGAACCCAGGGGGTGGAGGCTGTAGCGAGCTGAGATTGTGCCACTGTGCACTCCAGCCTGGGCAACAGAATGAGACTTCGTCTCAAAAAAAAAAGTGGGAGAATTGGCAAAATGTTAAAAATTGCCAAAGTTCATGAATGGACCCACAAGGTTTCTTTACTATGTTCTCTGCTTTTATTTACATTTGAAAGTTTCCATGTCCATTTTGTCATTTTAAGTCACCCACTGAATGGAATTAAATTAATCTTCAAATCAATGACTGTTGATTATTATATTTGAGGAAATCCCATAAAAAGTCAACCATTCCAAGAGTATTGCTTTAAAGAATCTGATTATTTAGAATGAGTACTATTTAAATATGACTGATAAAGACATTTTAAAAAATTCATCAAAAGCTGGAAAAACATAATTCAGCCAACCTAATCTAATTGTATTCTTTAAATGGCCCCCTTATATCCTGAAGCCAGGTATTAGAAAGTGAAAATTAAACACTGACCCAACAACTGTAATTCCCATCCACTGCTAGAAGAAGAAGAAACAATTACTTTGGAAAACAGCCTGGCATTTTTGTAGTTGTTTGTTTGCTTCGTTTCGTTTTCGCCAAACTACTTCTCAGCTAAAAAACCCTGTCAGTTTTGTAAAACATTAAACAAACATTTACAGTGTGACTTAGCCATTCCACTCCTAGGTAATTACCCCAAAGAAAAGGAATATATGTCTTTACAAAAACTATAAATGAATGTTCATAATAGCTTTATTTGTAATAGCTAAAACCCCAAAACAACCTAAATGTCAATCAATGGGAGAACAAATTGTTGTAAATTAATGATGGTATGCTGTTCATCAATAAAGAGGGATGAACAATAGAGACACCATGAAATCATCACGCCAAGTGAAAGAACTAGACAAAAAGACGCCACCTACATAAATAAAATAGATGAATGGTAGTCGAGGAGCACAGAAGAGGGAGGAATGGATTGTAAAGAAGCACAAGAAACCTTTGAGCAGCAACAGAAAAACTTCTCTATCTCAGTTGTGGTAACTTTCAAGGGTGTCATACACATCAAAATTCATAAAGCTGTATGCCTTAATATGTACAGTTTACTGTACATAAATACACCTCACTAAGGTAGCTCCAAAATACAGTACACCTTCTCAATCACAAAGAGGAAAAAGAAGAAGTTCATCCATAACTGAGAACCAACAGACACTGGCTATAAGGTAGGTTGTCCCATGCTCAGTAAGGGGTGCTGGATCATGCATAGTGTTCCCAGGTCATTCTATGCTTGGTAAGAGGTCCTAGGTCACGCACAGTGCTCCCAGGTTGTCCCAGGCTTAGTAAGGAGTGCTGGATCATGCACAGTGCTCCCAGTATGTAAGTGACAGGCACTCGGTCTGTAGCTACTTGCCTAAGTTTTTCAACAGTCAAGAACTACTTTAGGCTGGGCTCGGTGGTTCATGTCTATAATCTCAGCACTTTGGGAGGCCAAGGCAGGCGGATCACTTGAGGTCAGGAGTTCAAGACCAGCCTGGCCAACATGGTGAAACCACATCTCTACTAAAAATACAAAAATTAGCCAGGCATGGTGGCACATGCCTGTAGTCCCAGCTACTCAGGAGGCTGAGGCAGGAGAATCACTTGAACCTGGGAGATGGAGGCTGCAGTGAGTGGAGATGTGCCACCGCACTCCAGCCTGGGCAACACAGTGAGACTCCGTTCAAAAAAAAAAAAAGGCAGGGGCGCGGGCTCACGCCTGTAATCCCAACACTTTGGGAGGCCAAGGCAGGCAGATCACCTGAGGTCAGAAGTTAAAGACCAGCCTGGCCCACATGGTGAAATCCCATTTCTACTAAAAGTGCAAAAAAAAAAAAAACAAACAAACAAACAAAAAAATTTGCCGGTCGTGGTGGCACAGGCCTATAATCCCAGCTACTCAGGAGGCTGAGGTGGGAGAATCACTTGAGCCTGAGAGGCGGAGGTTGCAGTGAGCTGAGATTGCACCGTTGCACTCCAGCTTGGGCAACAAGAGTGAAACTCCGTCTCAAAAACAAGAACTATTTTACTCTTAATTCCAAGTAAAAGTTTAATATTTTTCTGTACTTGACATCACTAGCCTCTAACTAAACCATGTCATCCTTGAGGTCCAGCAATATTAGCATGTTTTTGTACCCCCTGTAGACCTAGCACTGTCCTTGCACATGATCTATGCTCTATTTATATAGAATTTAAAGTTTTACTGGTATCACTTATTCAAAGTTATCAAAATTGTTTATTTTTAAAAATATTGCCCAATTAGGGAAAAGCACACACTGGGGCCCGTTGGAGAGTGGGGGCAATGGGAGGGAGAGCATTAGGACAAATATCTAATGCATGAGGAGCTTAAAACCTAAATGACAGGCTGGGCACAGTGGCTCTCAACCATAATCCCAGCACTTTGGGAGACCGAGCCGGGCAGATCACCTGAGGTCAGGAATTCAAGATCAGCCTGGCCAACATGTTGAAAGCCCATCTCTACAAAAATATAAAAATTAGCCAGGCATGATGGCAGGTGCCTGTAATCCCAGCTACTCAGGAGGCTGAGGAGGGAGAATCGCTTGAACCCATGAGGCGGAAGTTGCAGTGAGCAGAGATCGCACCACTATACTCCAGCCCGGGTGACAGGGCAAGACTCTGGCTCAAAAAAAAAAAAAAACCTACATGACAGGTTGATAGGTGTAGCAAACCACCATGGCACATGTATACCTATGTAAAAAACCTGCAAATTCTGCACATGTATTCAGAACTTAGGGTAAAAAGAATAATAATTAAAAATATATATATTAAAAAACATTTTTTCTAAGAAAATATTGCCCAATTAACTGGAACCAATGAAATAATCTTACAAATGCCTAGATATATACACAGTCACTGATACAGGCCTGTCCTTTCAGACTGTCACTGACAGCAACTACTTTGCAAGTGTTGGGACACACCCAGCAAAGCAAACAGGACATCCTGGAGACAAGGATATGTACGACACCCTCCCAGGGCCATCAGTTCACATTCTGTGTTAACTGTCCTGTGCCTCTGGTGTTCCGTAGGTCCCTATAGATGATGTGTCCAACAACTGCCATCAAAGTCCAAGAAATTGTGGCCAACCTAATCTCAACTTTCTTGTTAACCTTTCTGAAAAATTTCAAATCCTGGCAGCCTCACAGAAGTCTGAACTTCTCCACACCTCTGTACCCTCCCCTAAGTGATCAATGAAAATTTAAAAATCCTCACTGAGTAATCCCTAAGCTACTATTTACATAAGCTAATCTTGGGGATATTTACAGCTTGTCTGGCCTGGCTGTGGCTTAGGTCTGGAAGGAGTGTTATATTTAAGAACTGCTTCAGCAAAATAATTTTCTGAGAAGCCTTTCATAAAAATAAACCTGACTTATCTTAGCCCCACCCTACAAGTGGAACTAACTGCTCCGCTCCTCCTTTTCTGGGTGTTCATGAAGCACTTTGCACACGTCTCTATGATGACACTTGTTGTAATGGCCTTTAAAGATCAGTCCTCTCTTCTTTACTGTGGGATCTGTCAGGGCAGGGACACCCATGACATCAGCACACAGGTGAATTTTAATTAATAGTTTTTAAAAATCATGAGCCAATTAAATAAATCCATTTTAAAATGATCCTACATCAGAAAAATGGATCATTTCATATTCAAACTTTCATAATACGTAGGGCAATATGACAAACAACACAGAGACAATCATACACATATCATTTTAATGTAAAGTTTGTCCTAACATGGGAGACGTTTGATTAAATGAAGGCATTCAATACTTTTGTTTAATTAAGCTTGGCTTTACTTTCTTTTTCTTTTTTATTCTTTTGTTTTTGGTTTTGCTTTTTTACCAAAGCATTATTTTACACAAGTTAAATATTTCATTTCTTTTTTGATCAACAACTTAAGATAACTTTTTGGGGGGGCAGATAATACCGCAGGAAATCAATTAGATAAATGACTCTGAAAGCATTTTACGGTATGTATGTATGTTTGCTTCTAAATTAAATTTTTGAGGCAGCTGGTAGGCAAATGTTTCTTTGGTTTAAGAAAAAAAATTGACATATGATGTTGGTGAATGGCATCTGTGAGCTCTTTTTGTTTAGTTGTTTCAAGTTCTAATACTTATTACTAATGTTTTATTTATTTGGTACAGGCATCTCTGAGTAATCTACATTTGCCAGATGTGCTTTCTAATTCTTTCTAGGCTTTCAATCCATAGTAACCAAAATTGGGTGTTTAGGTTAGAAAACCCATACTTTTGGACCCCACTCTCCAGCCAGTTCCAATTCATAAAAACAGTAAGAGACTGATTTTCAGAATAGTAAAAATAGCCAGTTTACCGAATTCTACTTACTGGATTACAGTCATTCTAAAGAGCTGTTAGTTATTCTGTTCATTTAATTCACAATACAACCCTATGCTATTGTTACTATTAAAACAAAAAAACAAGGAAGAAAGAAAGTATTTTACAGTATAGTTTTTGTTTCATGGTAGATGTTTGCTTGTGAGAATTTATGGGCATTCTGATATTGCTGATTACTCACAGGGAGGTGCCAAGTATAGCACGAGAACTTGCTTGCAATCTGGGCTGGACCACCTTTTTCCACAGTAACTTGGTTAAACCATGTGAAGTGCATTACAAACACATATTTCATGAAGAGGAAATTCTTGTTCTGGAAAACGACCACGCTGTATGTATTCAGGTCTTTTCCACCAAATAGAACTCCCAGGCTGGCCACCTTGGCAGCTGGAACAATATTTCAACTAATACACATTTAAGGAATTGATGGCTGGGTGTAATACTGAATGATGAATAAAAGGATCATCTTTAGCCAAGGCTGGATGTCTGAATCACCAGGGAGCACCTTCAGACCGTCTTGTGAGTCCCCTCCCTGCTGGCCCAGGCAGCATCCCCCTGGGAAGAGCTGAGGTATGCTTCTAATCCAAAGCTCCAGGGTGACTGGGATGCACATCCCTGGTTAATACCCACCAGGGCAGAATCCCATCCTCATCTTTACCTAGGTAGACTCAGCATCAAGGCTGAGCAATCATAACATTGATAGTCCAGACAGGAAAATTTGGTAAGTGAAATGGGCATTATAAGGAATCATACCAGGTGTTAACTGGGACTGTCCCAATTGTGGCATGTGGTCACTTTTCAGTACCTGAGGTTTTCTGTTGTTGTTTTTAACATGGTAAGCTAAGTTTCATCATTTTGATAAGCTTTTTTTTTTTTGAGATGGAGTCTAACTCAGTCACGTAGGCTGGAGTGCAATGGTACGATCTCAGCTCACTGCAACCTCCGTCTCCCAGGTTCAAGCAATTCTCCTGCCTCAGCCTCCCAAGTAGCTAGGATTACAGGCGCCTGCCACCATGCCCAGCTAATTTTTTGTATTTTTAGTAGAGATGGGGTTTTGCCATGTTGGCCAGACTTGTCTCGAACTCCTCACCTCAGGTGATCTGCCCGTCTCAGCCTCCCAAAATGCTGGGATTACAGGCTTGAGCCACCATGCCTGGCCTTGAAAATCTTTATATAAACAATGATACATATTTCTATAAAGAAAACTGTCACATGCAGCCCTTGATACATGAAAAAGCCAACCATGAGAAAGGTTTGTATCAGTGGGATTTGGTTATAAAAGTCTCCTCTTCAGAGGCCACTCGATGTATGTTTTCAATGCATCTTCACTAGGAGTTTAACCAAGTTGCTTTGGGAAAAGACAGTCAAGACCATATTGCCCTAGGGTAGATCAAAATACGACCACAAATGTTTCACACTAATCTCTTCCAAAGATGGGGCCTAACTTCCCGCCCCTGAGTATGGGCTGGACTTAGTGACTTGCTTCTGACAAATAAAGTACGAGGCCAGTGACAGTATATCACTTCTAAGGATAGGTCATAAAAGGCCTTGCAAATTGCTCCTTGCACCCCCTCTTAAATCACATGCTCTACAGGAAGTCAGCTGCCATGTTGTGAGGACACTCAGGCATACAGAGAGGCCACATGGCAAAAAGCTGAGGCATCCTGACAAAAGTTGGCAAAAACTGAGCCACTGTCCAGCCACCACGTACGACTGTAAGCATACTTACAACCTAAAATTCTCATCAGAACCACCCAGTAAAGCCATTCCCACTGCTAAGCTGCTAAGATTAGGGTGATTTGCTATGTAGCAATAGGTAACTATACACCTACAGGCTTCAATCCAGTCACCTTTGTGGTCAGGCCATGCTTTAAGAGGTGGCCTGCTATTCAGGGCTAATTGTGCAGCTTGCTGCCTGTGCATGCTCCTGCAATGACATTCTCCATCACTTCTGACCTCTGACCACCTAACACATGGGCTGGGGCCACACAGGGCACCCCCCACCCCAGCAGGAAAGCAAATGTGAGCAAGGCAGGCCACTTCATTGCTCTTTCTTAGCTCATGACCCATTCACCATCCGAAAAGTAGGGAAAGAAATGCTTGCCCACCAGGCTCATGAGTATGTCTTGTGTCAAAAGAATAGGCAGATGTTGGGACTTTGAAAGCTGCAAAATGGTGCAAATGTGTAAATTTTCTCTGTTGACCCTGTCACTTCACATGCTGCATAAGTCTCATCCTACTTCAGTAGTTAGTAACAACAACTGCACCACTAATATGATACTGTACGATCCAAAACCGTAAACAAGACTACAGTGGCTTTGTTTGAGCACAGACGACATCGAAGTTCTGAGGTCAAACCCACTTGTCCCAGCAAATAAGCCCTTTCTCATATCTCAGCTCTCTTCTTCCTCTCTACCCCAAGATACTCTCCACCCAGATTCTCCCCAGCACAATCAATCTTCATGGAGTCAGGAAGGCACCATCTGAACAGCTTTCCTCAACCACGAATGGCATAGGCCAGGAAAGCCAAGGGGAGGTGTTGCTGGTGGCCACCTCATATCTTTCTGCCCCTGAGGCCAGACAGGCTGCACAGCACACCTCCCAAAGATGAGACACACAACCTTCCAAGTCTATGAGCACGCATACACACATATACACATACACATACACACACACACACACACACACACACCCCTCCTCCAGGGCTGGACATCCTTAAGACACTAACGAATGCATGAGCCAGCAACAGTCACACACAGTGGCGTCCACTGCCTGTCTGCCCAGGAGGTGCAGCATTGGCTATTTAGAAAGTATTATATTCCAAAGAACTTGTGCATATCCTTTGCTTCGATATTGCTAGGACAGAAAATAAGGTAAATCAATAGAGACTACAGACATCTAGATTTTACCTATCTTCTCCTATCTGTTTCTCTTTCTTCCCTAAAGTCACAAGTTTCAAAGGGACCGAATCGTTAATAATTCCTAGCATATGAGTCCAGGTTCCAGGGGGACTGACCCATAGCTTGCTAGCACTCCTGAAACCCAGTTGGCGCTTTCTAAGGAGGATGGGTGCTGCAGCCCTGGGCTCAGGAAGAGCCTGGCAGTCCTGCTCCGAGAAAAACAAAACATATGAAGAGCTGAAATGGCGCCGAGGGAGAGGCCGCTGCAAGGCTTCATGACTACAAGGGTGGGCTGTCACCCTGAGCAAGCTGCTTAACCTCTCTGAGACTCAGTGTCCTCCTCTTCAAGAAAGTGACAGTAATGGCACCTATGTACAGGTCTACTAGGGGGATGAGGACCATAATACAGGAAAAGCTCTCCATGCCACAGGTGACCCATGACTCCACAAGACAGGTCATCTGTACCCTACTTGAGGCACCGTCAATGACCACGCGCTTAAATATGGCAACAACATCAAGCTGCTATGAAAGTCTGCGGATGCTCACTCTTAGTGGCGCACTCATCTCACTGCAGACCAGTTCACAGACCACACCTGGACTAGCGCAGGCCTCCAGGCCTTGCAAATAGGCCATGCATCTCTGACCCCCA
This sequence comes from Piliocolobus tephrosceles, assembly GCF_002776525.5. Taxonomy (NCBI): domain Eukaryota; kingdom Metazoa; phylum Chordata; class Mammalia; order Primates; family Cercopithecidae; genus Piliocolobus; species Piliocolobus tephrosceles. The sequence goes on from NC_045441.1 coordinate 39,627,296, forward strand.
CGACCCAGTCTATTGCCCTTGTGCCTTCCTTACTTCCCTATTACACATGTTCATGCTTGCCTTAGATTTCAGAATCAAAACTGAGATTTGCTTTTTTGTTTTGTTTTGTGTTAGAGTCTTACTCTGTTGCCAGGCTGGAGTGCGGTGGCAGCATGTCAGCTCACTGCAACCCCTGTCTCCTGGGTTCGAGCAATTCTCCCGTCCCAGCCTCCTGAGTAGCTGGGATTACAGGCACCCCCCACCATGCCCAGCTAATTTTTGTATTTTTAGTAGAGATGGGGATTTCACCATGTTGGCCAGGCTGGTCTCAAACTCCTTACCTCAGGTGATCTGCCTGCCTTAGCCTCCCGAAGAGCTGGGATTACAGGCGTGAGCCACTGCGCCTGGCCAAAACAGAGGTTACTAAACCGTGGAAGGCTCTCACACCTGGCCTGGGTTTGGACTCTTCTTACCCAGAGTGTCACCTGATGTGTTAGAAGGAGCTACGCGGTATGTTAGAAGGAGCTGCGTGCTCCTACAGGCCTGGGTCTGCATCCTGTCACCACTGCCCAAGTGAGGCAGGAACACAGTCTGGGGCTCACTGTACTCGTGGGTAAAATGGGAGAATGCCTTCTCCGGGGAGCTCTCACTTCCTCTCAGGACACTCAAACCCTCCCAAGAACCTGACTTGTTCCTGCCATTCACAGTTCCTGGAAAACCCTCCCCACCCTCTCCCCACTTCTAGCTCAGACTCACACCTGTCATCGGGGCCCTGGGATCCTTTCCAGGGATAGCTGAGGTGCATGTGACTGGGTTAGCAGTGTGCGCTGGGCTGTGGGACTGCGGGGTCCAGATGTGGGGTTAACGGCTCCATTGGCTGCCCTTGGTCACCATGTTACTATCTTGTGTCCCACGTGCCTCACTGTTAAAATGGGAAGAGCACCCTCACCCCGCACGCTGAGATGAGGAGTAAGTGTGGTGGGATACACGCACCGCCCACTGCGCAGGCTGCTGCTCTGAAGCGGACCCTCCCCTGCTTCCTGGGCCACTCTCCCCTCCTCTGGGGCTTCCTGGCAGATGTGTCTCTCCTCTGAGACTGGAGCCTCTGGAGGACGCTCACCCTTTATCCTCTTCTGGGCAGGCAGCACCCTCAGCACTAATATGGCCAGAGAAGAGTGAGTGAGGGAACTTCAACTACCGCGCCTGGCACCTCCTTCCTATCTGGCCAGGGGCCTCACAGTCCGCGCTCTGGGCTCTGTGATGGGGAACTGCCTGGGCCCCCATCACCTGTACCTCAGTGGGGAGCTCACAACACAGCAGCACTGCCCCTTCCTTCACAGCGGTACTGCGGGTGGCAAGGCCAAGCCCTTGTCTCTCAGGCCTGGGCCATGTTCTGCAGGCTGTCCCTGCCGGGCCCCACCCTGTCTTCTTTCCCCCGGGGCTTCTCTCATACCTGGGTGTCAATCTAATATTCGAAGAACAACCTTTGTAAGCAAGCTGCTCCTCTGCTTAAGGCCTCCGACCAATCCCCCAGCTCTTCCAGAGAAAATCCAAACCCCCACATTGCCTGCCCACTGCTACGTGGTTCCAAGTCACAGATTCCAGCCGCGGATCCAGGCATCTAAGTCATCTGCCGTCCTCAGTGTCCCCTCCAGTGGACTGCAGGTTCCTCCGCTCTGTGGGGTCCCACTGTGCTGGGAATCCCTGTATGTTCCTCCGTCCTTGGGCTTCCATTCCTGGCGGTCGGTCCATGCCTGCCTCTCTGCCCAGTCACATTTTATCTAGTTTTCAACCCCCAGTTCAAAACCTGGAAGCTTTGCCTCTCCCAGCTTCAAAGAGGCATGGCTCCTAAACAGTCAGAGCCAGGGGCCTCTCCCCTGGTTGGCTCTGACGGGTCGTCAGTGTCGTGGCCCTCCTGGAGGGTAGCCACCCAGCTGCATGTCTCCGTAGCCTGGCCCCATCCTAGGAGGTGCTTACAAAATAGGTGAAGACTGCTCGGCTAACAAGGGCGAAGGCCTGGCCTCACTCCCACCATAATAAATTTGGAGGGGGTCACATAAATAAAGCAATGATGCCATCATTTCCTAGCAGTTAAGTTTTATAAGAAATTCTACTGCTAAAGTAAATTGATAAGACCATTAATTTTTTTCCTAAAGATTCACAATTCTGGACCAGGTGTGGTGGCTCACACCTGTAATCCCATAATCCCAGCACTTTGGGAGGCCGAGGTGGGTGGATCGCCTGAGGTCGGGAGTTCGAGACCAAGCTAGCCAACATGGAGAAACCCTGTCTCTACTAAAAATATAAAATTAGCTAGGTGTGGTGGTACAGGCCTGTAATCCCAGCTACTCAGGAGGCTGAGGCAGGAGAATCGCTTGAACCCAGGAGGCAGAGGTTGCGGTGAGTCGATATCATGCCATTGCACTCCAGCCTGGGCAACAAGAGTGAAACTCCGTCTCAAAAAAAAAAAAAAGAGTCACAATTCTGGGCTGGGTGTGGTCGCTCAGGCCTGTAATCCCAACGCTTTGGGGAGCCAAGACAGGGAGGATTGCTTGAGGCCAGGAGTTCAAGACTGGCCTGGTCAATGTAGCAAGACTCTATTTCTAAGAAAAAAATAATAATAATTCATAATTCTGGTAATAATTGTGCTTTCAAAATACTGGAACTTAACTGAGATCAGTTTTACTCATTGGTAATAAATTACCACTTTAAAAGACAATGCTATACAGGGCACCAAGCACTGTTATCAGAGAATGTTACAGACGCCTCACCCCTCACCCCCAACCAAACGGCTGTGGTGACTCAGTTTTTGGCATGTGCTAAATCACCAGCTCAGTCTTCCCAACGTAATGCTGAAACTATGACAACAATAACCCACTCACAGGGCTGCCGGCTCAGAAACAAGCTACTGTTTTATCACTGCAATAGAAACCTGTATTTCACAAATTAGAATGTTTTAAAACATAATACATTGATGTTTTCCCAAGCCTCATGACAAAGTTAACACAATAGATCATAATTTCACATTTATGCTTTTACATTTGGATGCAAAGATAGATACAAACGCTTTATACCCTTTTATAAAATCTGAGGACACAAAACTTAATCGAATGGTGGACAGGAAAGCCCACCATCCAAAACCAGCAATCCCGGGCCAGGCGTGGTGGCTCACACCTGTAATCCCAGCACTTTGGGAGGCCAAGGCAGCCAGATTGCCTGACTCAGGAGTTGAAGACCAGCAAAACCCCTCTCTACAAACAAACAAAAATACAAAACCAGTAATCCTGTCTCTGTGCGCACCTGACTTGACCACGCATGCAGAGGCGATTCCACTGGAGGTAAGAGGTGATGGGGTGGCATCCCCAGCCCTCCCAGATGGAGGCAGCCACAGAAACAGAGACATCACTTATCATTACTTTCCTCTAGCAAAAACAGACTCATTCCACAAGGAAGTGTGTCAAAGCAACTGGTGTTCATGAGCACCTATTTATTTATATGAAGTTAATGTGCCTGGGAGAGGGATTTTACCAAGCTCTTAGATGTTACATGTGACAAACACAGACATGTATCAAAATTCAGCTTATCTGCTGATCCAACTCCAAACAGGGAAGGTACGAATGTATTCTGATCTGTTCTGTATGGATCCTTTCCTTACACTTTTCCCAGTGGGTCTACAGACTGGCTGAGGATTTTATCTAATATCCAAACATCACTTTTAAAGGTGGTCATCATTTGTCATTATTTTTCTCTGAGTGGTCTGCGGAGCTGCCGACAGAACATATGGGACAGGCTGCTGACTACATGCACACCAACACTAAACTCAGACATTTATTTTTATATTTTTTTAATGGGTAAAGGGTTTCATGGAATAATGCTGGTGGCACCCTGAAGTTCAGAGGGAAGTCCCCAGACGCTAGTGCTTCCCCAAAACCACTCACTGGTCCAATAGTCAGGAGACCAGAATCCAGTCTCAGGTTGTCACCAGCACCAAGGTCAGCTTAGAAAGCGATGGTGTGAGAGAGGCAGCCACACCTGCATGACGGAGGAATCGTGGTCTCGCCCTCACAGCATTCAAGAACTGCTAGGAGAGCAAAACAAAGGGCACAGCACAATGACCTCTATTTAGAAGTGGTGAGGCAGAGGTCACAGGCGGGTCCAGCCTTCTAACAAAGTTCTTCCAGTGGGACAGGAGTCACCATTCATTCTCCCCACCCCACCCTGTCCAGCCCATGACTTCCTCATCGGTGTGACCCACCTGGTCCTGGTACAAACCTGGTTTACAACATCCACTGAAAAACAATTTATGAATACAAGCTATGATTTTTATTGTATTTCTAGTGCTATTTTTCTGTTCTAAACCAACAGATTCCTTCTGATTATTAGAATCATTAGTTTCATATCAAGATGGCACTGGCCGCATTTTTACCATAAGAAAACAGAATGGTAGCAGTAATATTTCCTACTGGAAAGGCAGTGCAAGTCTTTGTAAAAACAGGTGTCTGGATAGAGTTTCACATTTATTATACGTTCTTGGTCCAGAATGATGGAATACTGGCAAAAAAACAATAATGGGAAAATAACAATATTTTATAAAGAGAAAAGAAATGAAAAAAAAAATAGGAACTGTCCTGTGACAGGCCCTCCACTGATGCTGTTACTCCTGGTCTCTAATCATCTCATAAAACCCTGCAATCTAATTATCTCCGCCTTAGTCATGAGGGATGAGGAGGTTAAACAGTCCCTCGGAGTGACACAGCTTTCAGGGGGAGGATGGATGTGTGGGCCTTGTCCTTCCACTCACATTCTGTAGGTTGACACCCTCACCAAGAAGTTACCAGAGAGCTGCAAACCAGCCGTGCTCCCCAGAGCACAGCCCCCGCCCCTCCAAATGCCAGCACCACTAGGTAGCGCAAGGGCTGGTCCCTACGTCACTGTGACACAACAAAGAAGGACACAAGCTGAGCCTTGTGGAAAATCTGTTTCAGTTATATGTCACTTTCATTTGTTTAAAATAAATAAGAACATCTTTTCATGATAACAAATATTTAGCATTATAAAAACACCACCCTAAGTAAAAAATGTTACACAAATGAAGGGCATCCCCCTCCCAGGCACATGGGTAAATCATGAAAGCCAGCCCAGTGTAAACACAAGTCATGTATTACTTCCCATCAGGCTCTGCAGCCAGTCTTACCCCTGACTATAAGAATACTGTATAATTTTAAACTCAGAAAATGAAAAGTAAACATCAAGAAAACATTTCTAACATATAATTTTCCTCTGAGGTTGCCATCTAGATACCTCATCTAAAAAGCAATATTTTCTACAGATCAACAGTTGAAATAAAAAGACAAAAGATATAATCTTCCAACTTGGTGCATGTCATTTAGAACAATCAGTTCTAACAGAAGGAGGATTCTGCACAGGTAAGTGAAACATTGTAAGAAGGATAAATTAGTTTTGTGAAAGTGACTAAAACTAAATTAAAAAAAAAAAATAGATTGAGGGACATTCTGCTTGCATAGGCCCCAGGAGAGCCAAGAACACACAGCTCATTCATGGCACTAAAAAGCCCCTCAACCAGGTACCAGGTATGCACTTAAAATACTGTACTCAATGATGGCCGGGCGTGGTGTCTCATGCCTGTAATCCCAGCACTTTGGGAGGCCAAGGCAGGTGGATCACTTGAGGTCAGGAGTTCGAGACCAGCCCGGCCAACATGGTGAAGCCCTGTCACTACTAAAATACAAAAAAAAAATTAGCCAGGCATGGTGGCACGTGCCTATAATCCCAGCTACTCGGGAGGATGAGGCAGGAGAATTGCTTGAACCCAGGAGATGGAGGTTGCAGTGAGCTGAGATCTGAGATCACATCACTGTACTCCAGCCCAGGCGACAGCAAGACTCTGTCTTGGGGAAAAAAAAAACAAAACATTATACTTGATGAATGAAGATGGCTCTTGCTTCCCAAGTGTCTTCAGGTGTGAGCTGTAATGCAGATGAGTGGGATCCCACGAGCACAGCAACACTAGGCACCATGAACCTAGAGGGGCTTGGAAGTGCCACACACCAGGGAATATTTTCTCCCCATGCTCAGCTCATCCCTGCTGGAGGGTGTTGGCCTCTAGAAGCCCCGACACTGCCTAGCATGCCCAGGCCAACAGGGCCCAACTCACCTCCAGAGAAGAGGCCCTAAAAGCATCACCCAGCTCATCACTGAGGCTCTTGCAGCCTGGAGCAAGGGCTGCATAAAGTTACCTAAAGAAAACACAATTAGTGAATTTGTGGGTCTGGGTTCTGTATAGCTTCTACTTTGAAGGAAGCTCATGTATTGAACAGAGCAGAGCTCTGTGTTTTCATTAAATTTATCAGCCCAAGACACTGAGCTGGGCCAACATTCTGTACAAAAGACTTTTCAATGTCTATTAGTTAATCAGCCAGTATCAAGGCAGAACATCTTGCTTTGACGAGGGGGAGTCTGGATTCGACTCCTTACACTAATTCATAAGTGCTCTGTGCTCTACAACAGCTGAGTTTGGTCCTCTCCTATCACACCCCACGTATTTCTTTGAAAAAGTAAAATCCCACCTAAGAGCCTCAGGAGTCGCACATGCTAGAAACGCATGAGTTCTGTCACAATCAAACAGGTAATCATGAGGCTCCTATACCAGGAATAAGTCATAAGGATGTCTGCAGGCAGACTGGCTTTTCATGGCAAAATGCTGCTGAGACACTCCAGGGCTTCAGAAATAGAGTATAGCAACATCGTCCTTCACCCTGCAGGGAGCCAGGGCAGCAGCTTTCATAAAGCAGCTTTGGAAATGAGTTCCGTGCTTCAATGTGGCCTAGCAGGGTGGCCAAGAATGAGGACATGGACACTGACAAGAGACTTCAGAGTCACATGGCAATCTCACCTGCAAAACCAAGAGGACAGACCGGATGCGGTGGCTCAAGCCAGTAATCCCAACGCTTTGGGAGGCCAAGGCAGGTGGATCACTTGAGGTCAGGAGTTCAAGACCAGTCTGACCAATATGGTGAAATCCCATCTCTACTAAAAATACAAAAAATATTAGCCAGGCATGGTGGCGCAGGCCTGTAATCCCAGCTACTCAGGAGGCTGAGGCAGAAGAATCGCTTGAACGAGGTAGAGGTTGCAGTGAGCAGAGATCACGCCACTGCACTCCAGCCTGGGTGACAGAGCAAGACTCCATCTCAAAACAAAAACAAAAACAAAAGACACAGAGGACAGTATTGTCCTACCAACATTAGAGGGCCCTGATGGGGAGAGCCAGACCTCCCACGCACAAGGAGCAGGCTCTGACCATCTCCTACCTCTGTCAGCTGGACAATGGCAGCAGGCAAGTGGCTCAAATGCAGAAATACAGCAAGTTCTTGTGAAGAACATTTTTGTGTCCTCCTTTAGAAAAACCTATCATTCTAAAAATGTGAAACATGATGGTAAGTAAAAATAAATGGACAAATAATAAGGAAATATTTCAAACTGAAATACTTTTCAGTTTAGTCTAGCTTCCAAACTAGTTTTCCTTACTTTTCCGTTTATTGTGAAATTCACAAATTAACTGCATTCACAACACAGTCTTTGATTATGGCTTGTGCCATTGAAACCAGCTGAAACCAATCAAATATTTCTGCGAAGTGGTAAAGTGTAGCGATTTAGGGGGTTGTCCCAGCATGAGAAACATTCAGACTTCATGACCCCAATTCACACTTTTTAAATCCAATTGGGTGGCTTGGCTCTTGTGAATGATCTGCAATTCACTCTTTCTATGTGTGATGTTGTTAGAGCACAGATAACCATTATCACGTAATAAGTGGTTTAGGCAGGAGTAGGAGGAAGAGAGTTCTCAGTTCCACCCGAAACTAATTCTACCTGGTAGCTATAGACAACAAGACAGATGGACAGGTGGATGGACGGGAAAGCCTGGCAAGGACCTGCCCTGCATGGCAAATGTTCAGACTCTGGCTGCTGTCGATCAGTCTCCTTCCAGGCTAATGGTTTGTGCATTGAACATTAGTGGATTTTGCACTTAATTAAGAGGGTTCTAGCCAACCAAACTGTATTTAGAGACTAAAAAATTAGCCACATGAACGAAAGTATACACTTTGGCTGCATTAACACTCTTCCCCAAGACTATTTTTAAATACAACTCCCAAGTCATTAAGTTTGAAAACTGCCAGAACTGATTTGGTAATCTGCTGCTTTGCCAAGTGCTGGAAGTTAGCTTTAACTTCATGCCCACTCTCACACGGACAGACACACTCACACTCATACATACACTCACACACACAGCTGGTTTTCCCATTATGTTCCTTAGCCTTAGTTTGCTACTTACTTAACTGCTCAAGCCATCCACATGTAATTGCAAAGTTAATCCATTTGGTATTTCTCCTCTTCCAGCTCTATGAGTCCTTAAGCCACACAGAGAACTTATGATAAGACAATGCTTTGCCAATACTCCTCATTCTAACAAGGACTCTCTCCAACCTGCCTACCTCCTCCAAACCAGCAGGAAGCTCTGACTTTCCCAGGTGCAACTACCCTAAGGGCTGGGGCTGGGGGATCCTCTTTCCCCTATTCCTCCAGGTTAGGGCCCACTATGAATAAGTGGAAGTGGCTGGCTATAGCATGCACAAGGAGAACAGAGACATCATAAAAAGCAAAGGACGTCAGCACCCTGATGTGTTGCAAATGCAAAGTCCTGTTTACCACTGGCCTTTAAAATTACAGCATAAACGTCACTTCCTCCCCTTAGATGACTGGAAGGCATGGGCTTTGTAGGTCACGGCTCTACAGGACGTGGGTGTGTGTCACAGCAAACTAAGGACATGTTTTTCAGAAAGGCCAGAAACTGTCAACCCCTTCCCAAGACCCCGGCGGGGAGAAGAGGAGCCACATGCTCACTGGAGCCACCTACCCATCTGTACACTTTAACACCTACGTTCCCCCAGCCCTCACAGGAGTCATAAATGCAATCATGATGGCTAAGATCTCTGTTCCCCCTGCCTTTAAGGACCATGTGATTATGGTTGGGGCAAGGGGACATGAGCAAAGGGATTTGTATGGCTGGCAGGTGGAATATGAAAGGACAGGGTGCATCTCCCCCTCCTCAGGCCAGGCTGGAACAGATGGAGACTGCACACTAGCCACAGTCGAGCACCAAATAAAAATCAGCAGGTCTCTGGGAGCACTGCACCCCAACATCAGCCCAGGACCCCCACGGTGGACTTTTAGATAAGAGAGAGAATTATCTCCTCTTTAAGCCACTACCACTTTATGTTCCTCAAAATAAGACCTCTTAACACCTCCCAAATCTGCACTGAACAGGCTGCATGACTGGCAAGCACAGTCCAAGCACATCAGTTCCAAATATGTTAGTGCCAGTAGATTGGTCTGTTCTCATACAGGCTGGCAAAAACAAGATTTAAGCAGCAATATAAGAAACAGTTTTTTTGAACGAGGACTCTAGAATATTCTGGGAACACTGAATCATATGATTTCAGAGCTCACATGAGTCTACGATCATGTTATCTAACTCCTTCCACGAGCAAGAGGGAAGCAGGGGTTGTTCTGTGCATCACAGGCCACAAACCGACGACACAAAAGCTTACAAAGTGATAGTCCTGCCTCCAAGCAGCTGCTCAGAATTCAGTGGGTCAGAGGGGCAAGTAAAGGGACAATCATAATCCCATAGGAGGTTTTTGGACAGGGGAGGGCATGGGGTGTGAGAGGGCTACTCTCAGAAGGCCTCCTGGGGGAGCACCAGCTGCAGCTTAAACAATAAGCAGGTGGCATTCTGAGAAAGGGGCAAGAAGGCTCTCCAGGCCAAGGCAGAGAGAAAGCCTGAGACCCCGGGCAAGGCCTGGGAAGCTGCAGTGGCAAACAAAGAGTGGCAAATCCAAAGGCTGGAGCCTCGCTGTCCATGGCACTAGCCGCACACAGCTATTTAGGTTTAAATGAATTAAAATTTTAAAGGGTGAAAGACTCGGCTCCTAGTTGCAGTAGTCACCAGTCAAGTGTTCAGAAGCACCTGTGGCAGCACTGGCAGAAACATCATCAGAGAGCCCTGAGCTGAGCAAGTGTGGAGAGGCCCCATCAGGATGGGTCTGCAGGTTGCGTGGAGAAGGAGCAATTTCACCTTGGACAACTGGCACCAGGGTCCAAAGCTCTTGTTCCTGAGATAATTTTCTTTCCACTAATCCTCCCGCTGTCTGCCTTTGGTAGAAGAAAGTCAATAGGATTAACAAATAAGCAGAGGGCATTCTGAATCAGGGAAGGATTGTCCTGTCTGGCCCTTGCCAGCCTCTGTCTGGAGGGAGGTAGGAGCATCCCTAAGGCAATGGCTCCCCATGGGGATTCAGGTTCTTGGGCAGTGAATGCTAGAGGGACACCTGGGAGACAAGAGATGGGATCGACCAGCCAGGACTCCTGACTTACCTGGTTTATCTTTAGAGGGTTGTTTTTGTTTTGTTTTGTTTTTTTGAGACAGAGTCTCTTTCTGTTATCAGGTGGAGTGCAGTGGCACAATCTCGGCTCACCACAACCTCTGCCTCCCGGGTTCAAGCGATTCTCCTGCGTCAGCCTCCTGAGTAGCTGGGATTACAGGCGCCTGCCACCACGCCCGGCTAATTTTTGTATTTTTAGTAGAGACGTGGTTTCACCATGTTGGCCAGAATGGTCTCGATCTCTTGACCTCGTGATCTGCCCACCTCGGCCTCCCAAAGTGCTGGGATTACAGGCGTGAGCCACCGAGCCTGGCCGGTTGTATTTTTTTCTTTTCTTTTTTTTTTTTTTTTTTAAGGGATAAGGACTTTATTGGCTTCTCTAAATCTATTGGTGTCTTTTTTACAGGCATCACTTGGTGTAGTGCAGATGGGAACTGGATCTACAAAAGTATTTGTACAAAAGTATTTGTGGTCTGGGAATCTGTCTAATCAAATGTATCCAAGAAAAATATACTCTGGCAGTTGCTTAAAAAGCTTTTTCCTTAATAGAAATGTTTTTAGCTGGGGGATTACTCTAATTGGACTTGGCCTGTAGAAGACAAGGCCCTGGCAGGGAGCAGCTCGCCACCTGATGAGGAGAGCAGAGGGAGTGTGCTAACACCCCAAGAGGCCACAGAGTTTCTCCCAGCTGGGGAAAGTCATCCTTCTCTGGAGGGGCTGGCTCAAAAGCACAGGGATGGCCCTGAGACAGGCAGCAGGAAATATACACACTGTTGGAGACTCATTGTCTATTGTCACACCGCAGGACACAGCAAACTCTAGTCTAGAATAAAGAGCACTAGGACTTGAAAGTATTGACCATCTTTAGCTTTGCAAGAGGCAACTAAAATCATATAAAGTATATATGAGGAAAAAAAGTTTAATTCTATTCCAGGAAGAGATAGATGAAAAATACGGAATTATGGAACCATGAAAGAAAACTGACATAGGCTACCCATCAATTCAGGGGCAGAAAGCCAGGGAGTGACCCTGAAAAATACAGAAACACTCAGGTGACAAGGTGGAAGTGAGAAAGCAAAGTATAAAATGGGGGAGGTGGAAACTAAAATTTACAACTCAAATAAATGAAAATCATAAAAGTATAAAAAGGCATATTATCAATACATCTCTATGTAGTAATATAAACCAGCATCAAGTACAGTATTTTAAATAGAGAAAAAGTACAAAGATGAAGATATGTAAAAGCTTTCAGTGGGTCATGAAGTATCAACTTATTTTCAGCTATAGTATAAGGTAACTGAAAAAAATCACATAACTAAAATTAACCAACACATAAAATCTTCATAATTAAATGTGGATGGGGAGAGAATGAAGGGATGTAAGAAGACACCATATAATAAATACAGGACCTCAGCCAGCTGCAGTGGCTCACACCTGTAATCCCAGCACTTTGGGAGGCCGAGGCGGTCAGATCACAAGGTCAGGAGTTCAAGACCAGCCTGGCCAACATGGTGAAACCCCATCTCTACTCAAAAAAAAAAAAAAAAAGCAAAAATTAGCTGGGTGTGGTGGCGCACACCCGTAATCCCAGCTACTCAGGAGGCTGAGGCAGGAGAATCACTTGAACCCAGGAGGCAGAGGTTGCAGTGAGCTGAGATTGCACCATTGCACTCCAGCCTGGGTGACATGGTGAGATTATGTCCCCCCACCAAAAAAGTAAATAAATACAGGAACTCTCTGTTAGTGTATTTACAAAGTTCAAGTCTAAATCAGAACCAAGTGTTATTAGCATATTTAAGATTTGCATGCCCTTGATCTAAATATTACTACTACTTTGGTATCAAATATTTATGCTCACTTTTCAAAACTGTAGATCAATTACAAAATTAAATTCAATCATAAATTTGTAACAAAGCACAAAAGGCCTAGAAACCTAAACTACTTATTATGGTGTATACATGCATCCTATAATCATTGTTTTCTTAATAATTACAGGAGCACTTGCGTGCACACAGATTATGACTTCATTCTCTGGATCCCAAATTAAGGAGTCCACAGAATCCAGGCCTGCATATACGTGGGGGCTATCGCTCTGCCTGGGTCAAGGTTCCACCCAATAATAATCCACTCCACCTGTGCACTGGAGGTCACAAGAAAACACAGGAGGGACTGCAGGCAAAAGTTCCTGGGGGCAGAAGAGACGCAACACTTAACAAATACCTTTGTAACAAATGTTATTCATACTTCAGTTCTATATTCATACTTCAGTTCTATCCCCTTTATACAACCACTGAGAAATAATAAAAATGCTCTGAGACTAGGTGATATTGCAACACAGAAATGTCCAACTCTTCTAATTTATTCGTAAATATTTTAATTACAAAACATTAAAATTCCTAGGCCTACTCTCTACATTACATCAAGCAATCCTTAACTTTTACTTTCTTAAATGAATTGCCAAAATAAAGAGTAGCTCAGAAGTAACATCTTTTAAAAACATTGCTCAAATCTAACAGGAAAAGTTTTATGTAACAGTTCATTATACATGCTCTCATTTGAAAGAATGTAAACACATTCTCTAACATGTTAGCCGAAAGCCAAAGGCCTAGAAACCTAAGTCACCAATTATGGTGTAAAGCTAATATTTCCATAATATTTGCATGCTTATGAGGGTTTAATACAAAATGTCACTGTGGCTGCCCCAGGTCACTATCAATTGTCACGGATCTTCTACACTTAATACTATGTGCAGTACCGACGGCACTAGAGTAGCTCAAGTTACCCACTTCGATTAATGTTTTCAAATTTCTTCTGGTTCTAATAATTTGATTAAATAAATATAAATTGATACAAAGAAATAACAGCTATGTTTACATGAAGTCCACATTTTGACGAAACTGATTAGCAAAACTTTCACTGATTTTTACGTGAGCAAACTGCTTGAATACAGCCATTAATCAAATGCACCAGCTGTTTTGACATTTCATGTCATTGGAGATTATTGTATTCTACAGAAACATGTCTTTCCTCCATAGGAAAAAAAAAGTAAGCATGGTCCTGCCAAACAGCAAGCCTCCTTCTGTCCTTTACTAATAGAGGGTCCAATGGGAAATTTAGCCGTGTTCTGTAGCAGCCGACTACTGGGATGGCTCCCATAAATATTCAGACAAACAGATAAAGTAAACAGATACAGTACAGAGTTAAATATACTTCAAAACCTCACCAAAAGGCAATTTGCCTTTATTTGTGTTCTGAGTATTCTGTCAATTCTTATACTTCAGCTGAGCTCTAAAATTCCCTAAAAGTCACATCAAGTCTGACTTGTTAGTTTTTGCACACAGCCTCTTTCCTAAAAGAGCACTTTCCCCAGGAGTCAAGAAAGTCATATGTCACTGTTTTAATGAAATTCCTAGTAAAAACCATACAATTTCAATCCAAGTAAAAATGTGTATTTGTGTTTTTCACAAAGTTAACTAATAACCACCTATTAATAATTTAGCCAGACATAGAGTCAGGGAATTTACATTCACCAACCCATCTCCCTTCAGTAATCCTCTAGAAAAGCGTTTGTAGGCCGTATTTTACAGAGTGAAATCTCCTTAATTCATTGCACCCAGTCTAGCTTGTATCTGTAAAACACAAGGAGGAGTGGTAGTTTCAGCAACAGCAAAAGCTTCACCTCATCCGTTTGTTATCATGTGGGAAGACAGTGGCTTACTGAAAGTTTGATTTTATAATAAAAGGTTGCAGAATCAGATGGAAAACAAATTTCCCTCAAGAACACTGCAAACACTGCCTTAATGTCAGGGAACAGATGAGTAATCTCAGTGAAGAGCCAATAGAATCTGCCTGCCACCAACAATGTACTAAGGCCAGCAATTTCACAGCAATATCTAACCTTTATAATTAGCAAGCATACACCTAAATTATGTAAAATATTGAAAGACCTAACACCCTTTATCTCCTCAGATTTGAACACAAAATTGCTTATTAGACACGTAATTCTTGTCTGAAAAACTATTAAGGATATTAATATTTTATTGATGCTTAATGCTAATGCAGAAAGTATTAACAAATGACAACGTAATTGAGAACAATAGAAGTTAAAAATAATATGTCTACATTTCTTGGACAAAGACGTTCGGACAAGTAAATTAGACACTGGATACGAGTGAGGGAAAGAACTGAATGCATCAGGAATAATAATTTCATGTTTTCCATAGCAAAAATCCTTAGTTTTCCTTTGCCATTCAGATATGAAGGCCAATCAGAGCTTTGGCAAGCACTAACAAGGCCAGCCCTCGCCTACCTCTTCCTACACAGTACCAGGCTGAAAACAGTGCCGCGCTCTTAGGATACATCCTTTCACTTCTATCATTAGACTTCCTTCAAGGATCTTACAGATACTCTTTAGATACAGTTTTGCCAGCCTTTTAAATGTTCTGTCTTCATATTTATTTATAAGGTGATAGTGACAAAATAATTCAGTGTCTTTAAATAGGCTCATTTAATAGGCTATGAAAGCCATAGATTTAAAGATACCTCTGTTTCACATTTCCCTATGTTATTTTGGGATGCCCATTACCATGAAAAAGGATTTCCCACATTTATTTTCTTTCTGGGAAATTTGTTTGTTCAAAGAGAATTATATAACCACCAATAAGTGCACTGCAAGAAAAAAAAAGAGAGCGAGAGAGAGAAAGAAAACTTCTTTTTAACATTTCTCAGCTTCAGGATTATTTGATTTGCTAATCTGGCTCACTTTTTCCTGGCATTAAAGGAAAACTTTAAAATTTTTAAAAACAGCCCAATTGAAAGTCTTTTACACACTTGGGCAACAGGCCTGCCTATGGGCACATGGGCAGGGTGAGTCAGTGGGACACAACTGTAAAAGAAAAAAAGATTTGTTGTCCCCAAAGCTGCCTCCTTCAAGTCCAGTTGCCATAGCAGAAAGTGGGCCCATTCGGTAAGCAGGTGCAGGGCTCACCCCAACCCTCATTCCATTTGCAAGACTCATACACATTTGCTCCACGCAAGCAAGCGAGGTCGAAGGTCCCCAGCACGCCGCGCTGAAATCTACAAAGTACGCCGGGACTGAGCGCGACCCCGCGGCCCAGCCTGCGCGGCTGGCAGGGATGGGCACGGCCCACCTGGCTCGGGGTCTGGATAATGAGCAGGGCTGCTAGTCCTGCATGAGGGAAATTACTCTTTATGCGAGTCAAATCCTGAACGTGACGTGTAATCCTTGCACGCAAGGTGTGGGGATGGCAAACAGAAACCCGGAGAGGTTTAGGCAGAAGCCGAATCGCGAAGACAGGGATGGGCCCCCAGACTCGCGGGTCCGCTACGGATGTCTGCGCCTCAGGCCTGGCCCCACCAGGGCGCCCCTTCCACTGCCAGGGGAGACCCTGGAATAAAGGCAGGGAGGGAGAGCTGCTGCCATGAAACCCTCCGGGCAATGCGAACACCTCTCGAGAACGCGGGGCCCGGGCGGCTGCGAAGCCGGGAAGCCCTCCCCTCCACGCTACCCGGAGAGCCGACCCTGGGGCTGCCGCCGCGGCCGGGAGAGGGAAGACTTGGTCGGAACACTGGCAGGGGGCAAGCCCGCTGGGACGAGGCTGGAGTCAAAGGCCGGGCGTCCCTTCGCTCCCCGCTCCACCTCTATGGCAAACACTTCGGGGGCCTGAGGAAAGCTCTGAGCTGAGTGGGGGCTGTGCTGGCGGGGACCCCACAAGGACGCTTGCATAAAAACCACCCCGCGCGAAAAGTGCGCTCCGGTCCCGGCCGGACACGGTTACCTGGGCAACGACCCGGGAGCCTAAAGTACACAGCACGCACCACCACCCAACACCAGCACCGCACCACCTGCTCCACCACTACTACCAGCACCCGCTGGGACAGCAGAGAGGGCGCCCTGCCCGGGAGCGCGCAGTGTGGACGCGGGCGTCCGAGCCCAGGGAAGACCCCGTTCCACCCCGCCTGACCGCGGGGCAGCTTACCCGGTCGGGGGCTTGGCCGCCGAGGCGCGCGGCGCGTCCATGGTGCCGGGGGCCGGGACGCGGGCGGTGCTCGGGCCCCGCCGAGTCAGGCGCTGGCTGCGGCCGCCACCGCTGCCGCCCTCATTCACTTTTTCCGCGCTGACCCATCGTCCTCCCACGCGGGCCGGCGGAGGACAGCGGCGGAGCGGGGCGGACGGAAGGGGCTGGAACCGTCTCTGGCGGGCGGGGGCGCCGGGAGCGCGGGGAGGGGCTGGCGGCGGCGCGGGGCGGGGGCGGCGGGAGCAAGGTGCGCCGCGCCCCCGCCGCGGCTGGCTCCGCCGCGCCCTCCAGAGCACCGCCCCCGCCCCGCCCCGCCTGCTCCGAGCCCCGACCCGGCCCGCGGCGAGCGTCCGGGGAAGGAATCCCCCGGCACCTGGGCCCTGCACCGACACTCGCGGCTGCGGCAGAGGGCTTCTCCCCGGCGGGGAGCGCGCCCCTCTCTGGGCAGAGTGGGGGAATCCCGGGGCTGGCGCCTCCCTGGCGGAGCTGGGGGAGGGGAACCACCTGGAGCCTGAAGGGCGTGCGAGGGCGAGGTGAGCGGACCTGCGCGGGAGGACTGACGTTGGAGGGTGAGAAGTGAGTGTCCGGCGCCGCTCTCCGACCTTTATCCGTGCAGCAAATGTCTAGTGCGTGGGGTCGCAAAGTGGGAGTCCCGACCAGGAGCGTCAGCAACACCTGGGAATTTGTTAGAAATGCAGATTTGGGGGGTACACCGGGTCCCACGGAATCAGAAACTGCGGGCTGGAGCGCGGCCTCGCTTTGCTAACAACTCACTCGCTCTAGGTGAATGCACGCTTAAGTTTGCCAACCTGATTCACTGGGCGCTACTGTAGCACAACCTGCCACTCCAGTGCGGGCCGGCGGGCAGATTTGCAGGTCCTACCGGCCACACGCGGACCCAGAGCAAGTCGGCCAGAGGTCCCTGATCTGCCGAACTTCACCTCCACTCTCTAAGATCTTGGTTAGTATGATGGGCTGACCTAAAAAAGTGGCAGTTTCATATGGTTTCAATGACTCGAATAAAAGACCAACAAGAGGCCAGATCGAGCGAGCTTGCAAGGCGATCAGCGTTGGGGGTGATGATCCCCTTGCGATGTTGTCATTGGATGAGGTGTCCAGAGGCCTGCGGCGCCTCCCTTCCTCCTTCTGATCCCCTGCTTTCTCATTAAATGAAGGAGGCAGACCAGCCTAGATGCAAAATGTGAGCCCTTGCCCACGGATGGCAGATCTGGGGTGCTCCCTAGCTCCCACCTAGAAGGATTCCTAAGTCCCCAGGTGTCCCTGGGACTCACTGCCCTGCCGTCCAGTCTCCCATGAGTGGAGCACTTTCCCGGCTCAGGGCCTCTGGTTGCGATGCTGCTCCACAGTTCTCTTTCTGCAAGTCCTTCTCATTCCATGGTCTCCCAAGGGAGCCTTTCCTGGCCTCTCTGTCAAAAAGCGCCCTGCATGGCACAGTGGCTTACACCTGTAACCCCAGCACTCAGGGAGGCCAAGGCCGGAGGAGAGCTTGAGCCCAGGAGTTGGAGACCAGCCTGTGCAACATAGGATAACTCTCTACAAAATAAAAAAATTAGCGGGGCGTGGTTGCACACACCTGTAGTCCCAGCTATGGGAGGGCGGTGAGGGGGGCAAGCTGGACAATGGAGTGAGGTACTGTCGCATAATGCAAAATAAAAGCAGCTCTCACTCAAGCTCCTGACTGCTGCCTTGTCCTGACTAATTTTCTTCTGAGCATTTGTCACTGTGTGTGTGTATATATATGTGTGTATTATCTATATTTAAATGTAAGTTTATAAAGATATTTGCATGTAATGTGTGTTATATTTATAAACATGCTGTTTATATGAATGCATAAAATTTGTATTTATGCGAACTTATAAATAAACATGGTAGATACATTATATGTAAATGGAATAGAAAAACATAAATACATATCCTATGCCACATATATTTTGCTCATGTGTTTGCCATTGCTCTCCTCCCTAGAATGTGATCTTAGCAAGTGCTGGTCCTTTGACTGAATTATCACCCCCAGCATCTAGGGCAGTGCCTAGCAGGGTGGAGTCAGTGTTCAGTAAACAAAGGATGCACTGAATGAATGAATCTCTTCTTGCACCTTGGGTGTGGGTATTAGAGAGTCTTTCCCAAAATCTGGGGAGCCCCTCCTTGCTCTGGACACCACCATGGGAAGGGCTGCCCAGGAGGGGCCAGAGCTGAAAGCTAGACTAAGCAATGTGAGCCAGACCCCATTGAAGTCCCCAAGGAGAAGTCTACCTCACAGGTGACACATACCCCAAGCACCTGGCAGAGGCAGCAGGAGGAAGTATGGTGGGGACATGGAGCAAAAGAAGCCCAGAGTGACCCAGTGTCTCAGATGCTGAGCACAGATGGCAACAGGAAGCCCGAAGCAGGTGGATGGTGAAGAATAAGAGAGCTCCTCAACATCCAGGAAAACAATGAGACGGAGGTGACGTGCCACCTCCAGGCCAAGATGCAACTTGCTCTTCTAGGAAGAAGGCCCAGGTGACCCTAGGCCTGGACAACCTCAGATCCTTGGAAGGCTCCCAAACATCTATTCAGAAACCCAACAGAAACTGGTTTCTAGAAATGAGGTGGAGGGTTAAGCCTGGTTAGAGCTGTCATGATGAGACAGAGTAAGGGTCAGACTTGCTGCCAGAGGGAGGAACTGCACGCTGTGGCCGAGGGCCTGGAGACTACATGGGCCAGGACTGCCAATCACTTGTGTCAATTGTGGGGAGGGCCACAAAGCCTGGGGGGCAGGCGGTGCCTGGGACTCAGATTCTGTGCATATTGCCACCCACACTTCCCTGACTGATAAGGGCCCCTAGAGATGCAACTGTGGGGAGTTGTTTTCCAAAATTGTTTAGTTCAACAGATATTTTTGAGCATCTACTATATGCCAGCCTTTGTCTGTGGTGTGGATGTGGCCACCTCATAGGGAGGGCTAGGCAAGGAAATCAGAAGTAACAGGCAGGGCTGAGCTCTTCCAGACAGACAGTGAGAAAGAGGAATAGGTGATAGGCTGAAAGCAAAGGGCTGTGCGGGGCCTTGTAAAAGATGGGTCACCGAGATCGGCCTACCACGTGTCTCTGAGCAGAATGCGCTCTTTCCTGTGCTTACTGACCTTCAGCGAGCAAATGGCGCAATCACATACTAGGGAAACTCAAAGAGAAAGATGTTCTTTATGGACTCTTTCCTGCACGTGCTTTTAAATGTCCTTATTAAAACTGTCACTTTTTTTTTTTTTTTTTTGAGAGAGAGTCATTCTGTCGCCCAGGTTGGAGTGTGACAGCGCAGTCTTGGCTCACTGCAACCTCCACCTCCCGTGTTCAAGTGATTCTCCTGCCTCAGCCTCTCAAGTAGCCAGGATTACAGGCGCCTGCCACCACTCCCAACTAATTTTTTGTATTTTTATTAGAGATGGGGTTTCACCCTGTTGGCCAGGCTGGTCTCAAACTCAAGTGATCCACCCAGGTCAGCCTCCCAAAGTGCTGGGATTACAGGCATGAGCAACCACACCTGGCCACTTTTTCAGATGTCGACCATCACTAAATCATCTATATTTTATAGTGTGGCAAACATCCAGGGATATGCTGATAAATGCTTAAAAATGGCATTTTTTATTTTTTTAAAAAAGAGCCCCTATTTGTAGCTTTTGCTAGTTTTCCTAGTGTAAACATACCTTGGCAGATTTCAAGCTAGGGTGTTGTAAAGTCACTGAACAGGGAGTTACAGAAGATGCAGCAAGACTGCAGCTCTCCACGATTTGCCTTCCCCCATGCATGAAGCAGAACCTTTGTGCCTTCATCCACAGAGCACAGCTGAGTGCTGCTCTTTGTCCCAGGGCACCATGCTTGTGTCCTGGTATGGGCTGTAATGGGTACCCCAGGCTATAGCTCTGGACTACAGTGGCATCAGCTCTTGCCCCAAACAGTAGGAGCTGCCCTGAGACCAGAGTGTGAGGTTACTTGAAGGACATTCTCTCCTTGGTCTAACCCCATCCCCCTTCTTTGCTCCTACCTCTCCTCCCAGGCTTTCCTGGGGTCTCAACAGTCCCCATCGGTGTATGCTCAACTCTCTATGACGCAAGGTGGGTGCCTGTAGTCACACCAGCTGCTCTTTCTGGAGGGAAAATGAAATCAAAGACACAGATGGAGGCAGTCCAGTTTAAAGCAGAGCTTCATAAACATGGAGACTTCTTGGGATGTTATTAAGATTTAGTTCCTGATGCAGCGAGTCCAGCTGGGTCCTGAGAGTCTACCTTTCTAACACTTCACAGGGAAGTGGAGACTGCTGGCCCAGGGAGCACACTTTGAGTAGCGAGGGTTTAGGGTCAAACACCCTGAGCATCATCGGGTCTGATCCTCCACTCACTGGTGGTATTGCCGAGAGCAAGTTACTTCTCTCTAGGCTTTAGTGTCGTCCTCTCTAAAAATGGGAATATTCGAGGGTGGATCCAGATTTCAAAGGGCCTGAATCTTACAAAATCCTAAGGACCTTTTAAATAAATAAAGCGTACCATATGATTAATGCAAATTTAGATACCAAAAGGATCTTTATTTTGAATGTGTTATGGACTGAATTGTTTCCCCTCAAAATTCGTAGGTTGAATGTAACTGTAATTAGAGTAGAAACTGTAACTGTAACCAGTGTAAGGGTAATTAGAGATAGAAACTTTAGAAAAGTGAGTAAGGTTAAGTGAGGTCATAAGGGTGGGGCCCTGATCCTATAGGGCTGGTGTCCTTATTGGGAGAGGAAAAGACAACAGAGTTCTCTCTCTTTCTTCACTAACCCTCGTGGCACCTTGATCATGGACTTCCAGCCTCTAGAATTGTTAGAAAATGAATGTTTGTTGTTTAAGCCACCCAGTCTGTGATATTTTGTTATGGCAGCCCATGCAGTCTAACACAGATTTAGAAACTAAACCATTACGGATGCAACCTTTTTTTGTCTCTTTTTTTTTTATTTTTTTTTTTTTTGAGATGATGTCTCACTCTTTTGCCCAGGCTGGAGTGAAGTGGCATGATCTTGGCTCACTGCAACCTCCACCCCCCAGGTTCAAGCGATTCTCCTGCCTCAGCCTCCTGAGTAGCTGGGACTACAGGCATCCACCACCATGACCGGCTAATTTTTTTTTTTTTTTTTTTAATATTTTTGGTAGAGACAGGGTTTTGCCATGTTGGCCAGGCTGGTCTCGAATTCTTGACCTCATGATCCACCCGCCTCGGCCTCCCAAAGTGCTAGGATTACAGGCGTGAACCAATGCGCCCGGCCGGTTGCAACTTTTCAAAGCTGACTTTACTACAGCAAGTGAGCAACTGATGGCATAACAGTAGTTCTGCCTTCCAGGGGTAAGAAGAGTGCCTACTCACCAGGCCCAAGGGGAGGATTACATGGGATAAAGTGTGCAAATTTCTTGCGGTGGTACCTGGCGCTGATAAGCAATTGATCCACGTAACTCTTACTATTCAGACTTGTTCGCTTGCTTTTGGTGCATAGTTCCCTGCACAACCATGCAGCTAGAGTCCTGGCCCCTCATAAAGAACTTAAAGCAGAAACAAGAGCCAAACACCGGTCATTGCACTCTGGCAGGTGTACATGTCACCTGAGCTGCGCGAAGGTGGTGCCGGGGAGTGGCTGAGGGTACTGTTTTGGGGAGTGGAAGAGTCATGCATCCAAAATCCTCTTCTCCAGCCAGTGTGCTGCAGTACTCAAGACATCCTCAGCTCTAGAAACCCTTCCCTCTGTTTCCTAAAACCCCAGGGGAAAATGTGAATGCTCCAGCAGAAGACAGTGCTTGGCTTTTTGTGGAGCTGTGGCTGTGGACAAGCGAAAGAACTTGGGTCTGCAGTGAGGAGCTGTGGAATTTAGGCCAAGGAGACCCTTGAGAAAAGGTCTAGGGCCCCACAAATCCAGCCTTCCACTCTCCCCATTACATTCTCAAGTTTGCATTAAGGCGAGGATTGAATAACTTTCTTTTCAGAATGGCACATTATTAAACAGGACATATTTTACATTGGGTCATTAACAATAGTAACTGAAAGAAAGTAGAGTGCTTTTTTTTTTTCCTCGTTGAGACCAAGTCTCACTCTGTCGCCCCGCCTGGAGTGCAGTGGCGCCATCTCGTCTCACTGCAACCTCTGCCTCCTCAAGCGATTCTCCTGCCTCAACCTCCTGAGTACCTGGGATTGCAAGCACTCACCACGACACCCAGCTAATTTTTTGTATTTTTAGTAGAGATGTGGTTTTTACCATGTTGGCCAGGCTGGTCTCCAACTCCTGACATCATAATTCGCCCACCTCAGCCTCCCAAAGTGCTGGGATTACAGGTGTGAGCCACTGCACTTGGCCTGAGAGCTTCCTTTTTATCAAGATATAATTCACGTGCCATGAAATTCACCTCTCTCAATTCAGTGGTTTTTAGTACATAGAGTTGTGCAACCATTACCATTATGTAGTTTCAGAACATTCTTATCACCCCCAACATAAACCCTGTATCCGTTAGCATTCACTCCCCATCCTTCCACTCTCTGAAACCACGATTTGCTTTACGTCTCTATGGATTCACCTACTATGGTCATTTCATATAAATGAAATCACACAGTATGTGGCCTTTTATGACTGGCTGCTTTTTCTTTTTTCTTTTCTTTTTCTTTTTCTTTTTTTTTAAATTGAGACAGAGTCTCGCTCTGTTGCCCAGACTGGAGTGCAGTGGCACAATCTCAGCTCACTGCAACCTCTGCCACCTGGGTTAAGTGATTCTCCTGCCTCAGCCTCCTGAGTAGTTGGGACTACGGGTGCCCGCCACCTCGCCTGGCTAATTTTTGTATTTTTAGTAGAAACGCATTTTTCGCCATGTTGGCCAGGCTGGTCATGAACTCCTGACCTCAGGTGATCCATCCACCTTAGCCTCCCAAAATGCTGGTATTACAAGTGTGAGCCACCGTGCCAAGCCTATTAATAGTTAATTTTTAAGGACCACTTCCTAGATGTGGTCTATACTATATGTGCACTATACTAAACTCATTAATAACTCTAATCACTGTGTGTGTGTGTATATATATATATTTTTATTTTATTTATTTTTTTTTTGAGGTGGGGTCTTGCTCTGTTGCCAGGCTGGAGTGCAGTGGCACAATCTCAGCTCACTGCGGCCTCCACCTCCCAGGTTCAAGTTGTTCTCCCGCCTCACCCTCCTGAGTAGCTGGGATTACAGGCGCACCACCGTGCCTAGCTAATTTTTGTGTTTTTAGTAGAGACGGGGTTTTACCATGTTTGGCCAAGCTAGTCCTGAACTCCTGACCTCAGATCATCCACCCACCTCAGCCTTCCAAAGTGCCGGGATTATAGGCATGAGCCACTGTGCCTGGCCAATCATTTTATATTTAAAATGATCTGAAAGGTAGGTACTATTGTTGTCTCTTTTAAAAAATTATATAAAAATTATATAATTTTATAATAAAAATATAAAATATTATACTTTTATTTATATTTATTATATATTTATTATAATTATATAATAAAAAGTCTTGTTGCCACCATTTTATAAATGAAAAAAAATTAAGAATTAGGGAACTTAAGTCACCCAGTGTTACTCAGGGCAAAAATTCATACCAGGCAACCTTACCTAAGACCCTATATTCTTGGCCATTGTACAAATGCGTCACTTTAATCTATGCCTGTCACCCAGCCCTCCTGTGAAACATTCAATGCAGAAGCAGCCCCAGCACCTAGCGTTTGTCAGCACATGTGTGTTGTGCTCTCTGCCAAGTGGCAAACGAAGGAGAATGTGTAGGTTTGGCTATCCTGCCACTTTATCATGAAGCTCTTATTTAAGCCACCAGCTGTCATAATTTTCCTCCTAGTGCAAGCACACTGAGAGCTGTGCTTCCCGTCCTGCACTGTGTAGGGAGGCATTTCTTCACCTCTTTTCAGAGATGTTCAGTCCATGATCTTATGTAACATTGCACCCACGCCCTCAACCCACGTAAGGATTATGCAATTGTGTGTAGGATTCCTTGCGGTGTTTTCTGGAAATATGAGCCTCTTCAGAAAATGTATCCACGTAGTTTTGACGAAAGAGGTTTTTCTGACCTGAGCCGACAATTGTTCTGTCTTTATATATAATTTTGCCTTGGAGAACTTGCCTGATTCGAAGTCAACTAAAGGTTAAGGGCAATATAATCTTCTTCGTCTACAAATAAAATTATATCGTTACACTTATTCAGTTTTATTCAATTCTGAAGTCATTCCAAAAATCAAAGATGGCTTTAGCAGTATTTTATATTCTCTTTTTTGCTGCACTATATATTACAATTCTCTATTATTTAACATGGTTCGAGAGTGGAGGGATTGGCTGATGAAATATAACTACAATTCTAAATTTTTGATTTATGTTTTTGGATATGGTGGCTTTTGGTGCCAATCCATGGCCTCCTTCCCAGAATTATAATTTGATCTTTTTAGTGAGTTTATGGGCTACATTTATCAAGAAGAAATAAAAGGAATAGGTTCTCTATTCCTGGCTTCCCAAATACTTAGCATTTAGGAGGGCTCCCAGCTGACACCAATCCTGTGTTACTTTCTGCATCAGGCTTGTCCAGGCATGTTGGAGGGACGGAGAATGTAGGCTGCCAGGATTCACACCTCATGAAGAGTGTGGCGCCTCCTAGAAGAAGCTCATCCTGGGTGTTGAGGGTGGATGCGTAGGAGAAGCTCAAGGATCCACAAGTCTCTCATTATCATGGGTGGGGGATTCGTGGCCTCACGCTGCATCGAGCAGGTTGTGACCTCCTCCAGGCCTTCAGAAACTCTTGTGGTTCCGGCAGGTCCAAGAAGGAGCAGCACTGAGCCACATCACCCTGGGCTTTTCCTAGTTGAGGCCTCAGGGAGGAGTTCATTTACAATGGGTTTTAAAGTTGTAAAGGAAGGCCTTAGTCATAGGGGCACTGTCAGCACCAGCAGCCAGACATAGTATTGTGGTACCGCTGGCAGCTGCGAGGGACAGCGAGCTGAAGAAAAGGGACCTAGGGGCTTGGCGCGGTGGCTCAAGCCTGTAATCCCAGCACTTTGGGAGGCCGAGACGGGCGGATCACGAGGTCAGGAGATCGAGACCATCCTGGCTAACACGGTGAAACCCCGTCTCTACTAAAAAAAACTACAAAAAAAAAACTAGCCGGGCGACATGGCGGCACCTGTAGTCCCAGCTACCCGGGAGGCTGAGGCAGGAGAATGGCGTGAACCTGGGAGGTGGAGCTTGCAGTGAGCTGAGATCCGGCCACAGCACTCCAGCCTGGGCTACAGAGCGAGACTGCGTCTCAAAAAAAAAAAGAAAGAAAGGAAAGGGACCCAGGGATGCCACCAGGTGTGAAGGAAGCACTAATTTGTGCAGTCCAGGAAGAACTTCCTTAGGGGAGTCCCAGAGCCATCAATGGCTTGGAGTTCCTTAAGGTAATGGGATAGAGGCAGAAGCATTCTCACTCACCACTATAGTTGGACATTATTTTTACTTACAGGCTACTGTAGCCTAGGAAACCTCAGTTATGTAACAAATATATTCTCCAGAAATATTTTCTGAGACCTTCAAGAATCTGCAGATTCACGACGATGGAAATTTGGGTACAGGCTTCTCAATTTCTCTAGAATAAATATTTCAGGAGAGAGGCTTCTGCAACCTTGATGACAACATTCACAACAGAAGTTCACTGTCCCTTGAATTGGCAAATTACCCACAAAAAACACTAACACAACTGTTTTTACTCCAAAGAGCAACTGCATCCTGTTTACTGTAGAATCAGAAACACCTTAGCAGAGTGGAGATGGGGCTGCTGGAGGTGATGGTGTGTACTCTCCGGCCAAAAGCTTCCCCTGTTGTGCATATCACCTGTGCTCAGTGGAATTACACCTTCCTTCTTGCTGCGGCCTCCTGGGCTATTTTTTAAATAAAAATGCAGAATGAAATATCAGATCTGTGAATGCCGTAGGGCTACTGTATTCCATTTTCTAATATGATTATATGATTTTTTTTCTTTTCTTTTTCTTTTTCTTTTTTTTTTTGAAACAGAGTCTCACTCTGTCCCCCAGGCTGGAGTGCAGTGGCATGATCTCAGTTCACTGCAACCTCCGCCTCCTGGGTTCAAGCCATTCTCCCACCTCAGTCTCCTGAGTAGCTTGGATTACAGGCACCCACCACCACACCTGGCTAATTTTTTATATTTTTAGTAGAGACGGGGTTTCGCCATGTTGGTCAGGCTGGTCTCAAACTCCTGACCTAAGGTGATCCGCCTGCCTCCACCTCCCAAAGTGCTGGGATTAGAGGCGGGAGCCACCGCGCCCGACCTCTTTTGTTTTACTCATTGAAACAACAGCAAAGATGGGAATGAGTGTTAGGGAGGACATAGCAAAGTAAGGAGGAATGCTGAAACTATGGAGGAATAGCTCCTTCCCACACTCCAGATTAAACATTCACCCCAGGGAACAGAGCTCTCAAATGCAGGCACCTCTGGAATGTTTACTCCTCTGTAGGTATTACTTTCGTTTTTCAAATTAATCACTTGAGCATCACATGCCTTTTGGCAGAAGTCAACTCTCTCCATTTTGAGGACTCCACCGCTGTTTAATGATCCAAGAATCCCACGGACTAAATGGGGTAGGAGGTCAGATCTCACTCGTCACCAATCTCAGAGGGAGCTGCGCACATCAGTGCTGTGACTGACTGCTGCCAACTGTGGACAAGTCGGGGTGCTCCAGAGCCCATGTGTGCTGGGCCCCCAGAGGCAGGCTGATTCCAGCTGGCCGCAGGGCTTCTCTGGGGGATGCCTGGGGAGGGTGCTTGCCTTTAGACGTCCCAGGTAATAACTCTTTCTAGTAACCTTCAGAGCCCCTTCCCAGGACATATATACCAGACCCCAGGACATCAGGGGACATAATTAGGGTACTGGGTAGATTCTTGGATTCTAAAGCGGAGGAGTCCAAGTCCACCTCTCATTCTACCCCCAGCTCTGCTCCCACCAAGGCAAGGTGATGGATTGAAGCTGTGCAAAGCACAGCCAGTCTTGCTATGGTCACCCCTCTGGGGCCAAGGCCACCTGCTTGTCCGACATTTGCATAACTAACAAAAGTACTTAAGTGATTCTGGGACGAATGAGGTGAATCCAGTTCTAGTGGCTCTGTGCCTCTGCCTGAACCCAAGTGCAGCCGGCCCCCTCTCTAAAGAAAAGAAAATAGCAAACCTGCTTGTAGACAGAGGCTCAGCCACACCAGAGGGGCAGTGACTTTCCTCCATTGCTTAAGTATAAGGGTGGCAGCAGGACTTAACCTGGTATGAGGGGAGCAATGCGGTGCCAGGGCCTCAAGGCTGATGATCAGGGCCTGCACAGCTGCAGGGTTAGTGATGAGAGGGAAGCCAGGCTGCCAGCTCCAGAATCTAAAAAGAAGAGGAGGTAATGGTGAGAACTTACTGACTTACTCTATCTGTACTCAACTGTGTGTGTGTGTGTGTGTGTGTGTGTGTGTGTGTGTGTGTTTGAGATGCAGTTTTGCTCCACTGCCCAGGCTAGAGTGCAGTGGCATGATCTCGGCCCACTGTAACCTCTGCCTCCGGGTTCAAGTGATTCTCCTGCCTCAGCCTCTTGAGTATCTGGGACTACAGGTGCATGCCACCACACTCAGCTAATTTTGGTATTTTTAGTAGAGATAGGGGTTTCACCATGTTGGCGAGGCTGGCCTCTAACACCTGACCTCAAGTGATCCACCTGCCTCGGCCTCCCAAAGTGCTAGGATTACAGGCGTGAGCCACCACACCTGGCCTATACTCAACTGTTTTTATTTCAGTTCTTGACACAAACACATTCTACCAACAGGCAGGGAAGGAAGGACTGGATGGAAAATGAATAAGTTTGCCTTATTCTCCCCTTTCCTTCTATGTCATTATTTTCACATTATGTGGCTAGCTAATCCATAACTATCTTAGCAAATGTAAATCAGCAGATGTTTCAAAAAAAAGGTGAAACTCATGGCTTCTACACTTATCAGTTGGGGGATGGGTCTTCTGGGTCATCCTAGTTACTTTACTGCCAAGGGATTGTGTGTGTATGGGTGGGTATGTGGGAGGTGTGTGTGTGTGTGTGTGTGTGTGTGTGTGTGTGTGTGTTGTTCCCATCACAGCAAGTAGTTGGAGTAGGAGGAGTGGTTTGAGTGGATATTGGCCAAGGTCAATGATAAAAAGAGCAAAGTGACACAAAGGTTCAGCACGGGCCTATTAGTATGGGAGGTGACTAAATAATGTTTATTTCTACATCTAAAGGATCAATCTATCTACTTTAGTCACACCTGGTAAATGTGTGTGTGTGTGTGTGAGTGTGTATGTGTTGCACAGGAGCTTGAGGAGTTGACTTGAGAGGGCAGTGAGACATAGATTACCCTTCTACAAAATATAATTGCTGTATAGAGTTTGAAGAGATTACAGGGAAAGCTCACTAGGCCATGTTCTGTGTTCTAGAACCAGGAAGAATGGAATCTCACCTCCCAGGTGGAGATGTGGCCTCTCCACACTATAGACAGTAAGCGTTACTATACACCTAGCTAGGGATGAAACAAAGTGTGTCCAGCACACCCGCCCCCACCCCCACTGCCCTGGCCTGTGCTGAGTATAAGATGGCTTAGCTCAGAACAGCAACTAATACACACAAAAATGAGTCTGTTCAATTATTTATCATCCCAAACTGCATGCAAATATGCTGAAGAAATATACTGGGATATTTCACTGTGGTTAGTTACTACATATACAAAAGAGAATAAATAATCTAAAAATACAGAATTCCCAACCAGTGAGGGATCCATTCTGAACACCTTTCACTTAGCAGCTCTAGTTGGTGAGAAGAAACAGAAGGATGATGCTTTGAGAACCAAGGAAAAAAACCTGAGGCCATTCGAAGCCACCTAGTTTAACCCGCCTGACCTGCCTAATACCGAAGAGGCAACTGGAGCAATGAGCTTATGGCCATAGAACAAAACGGTCTCTCGCATCCCCTAAGCCAGGCCAAAAAGTGACCCAGCAGTTTCACGACATTTAGACCAATACTTCAGGCACTCATCATTTCTTATCTGGAGGATGGTGGCAGCCTCGCTGCCTCTTGTACCACCATTCAGTCTGCCTCAGGATGGGCCTGTTACTGGAAAGAGGTCCTGAACCAGGCCCCAGGGAAGGTTTCTTGGAACTCATGCAAGCAAGAATTCAGGGTGAGTCCATAACGTGAAAGCAAATTTATCAGGAAAATAAAGGAATAAAAGAATGGCTACTCCATAGGCAGGGCAGCCCCGAAGGCTGCTGGTTGCCAATTTTTAGGGTTATTTCTTGATGATATGCTAAACAAGGGGTGGATTATTCATGCAGCCCCTTTTTAGACCATATAAGGTAACTTCCTGACGTTGCCATGGCATTTGTAAATTGTCATGGTGCTGGTGGGAGTGTAGCAGTGAGGATGACCAGAGGTCACTCTCATCACCATCTTGGTTTTGGTGGGTTTTAGCCCGCTTCTTTACTGCAACCTGTTTCATTAGCAAGGTCTTTATGACCTGTATCTCGGGTGACCTCCCATCTCATCCAGTGACTAAGAATGCCTTAACCTTCTGGAAATGCAGCCCAGCAGGTCTTAGCCTTATTTTACCCAGACCTATTCAAGATGGAGTCTCTCTGGTTCACACACCTATGGCAGGCCTACTAAACACAATCTGACCTTTTGTTACCAGCCAGCATCACTATCCTCACATGCCTTAGGATTCTTCAGTGGCTCCCACTGCTTGAAAAAGTCAAGTTTAAACATACGTGTATAACATTTTTGACCCTTTATAAATGTGGCTTTTCTTTTATCCTCCTGTTTTTCAGGGAGAATGGATAGCCCAGACAAAGATTTCAGCTAGCCTGGTCATTAAGTGCTAGGATTTATGTGGGTCTTAGGAGACAGGATTTTAGCAGGAAAGCCACTCCAATTTTTACCTGTTGAAATTATTTAAATGTTTTAATGCTCCATGTGAACAAAACCAAATATATCTGCAGGGCAAATAAGCACAGAGGCTGCCAGTTTTTATCCTCTAGAAGAGGAGCATGCTGAAGACTAACATTTCCTGATTAAGAGTTTATTTTCTTCTAAACACAAGTCAAAAAGCACTCTATCCCAAGAATAGAAGAATATGTGTTCTTTTCAAGTGCACATAAAATATTTATCATGATAAAAAAATTATAGGCCATAAGAGAAGTCTCAAAAAACATAAACAAATTAAAGTCATAAAAGTATCACTCTGGCCACAATGGAATTAAATTACATATCAATGCAAAATCAATATCTGGAAAATCCCAAATATTTGGAAACAAAATATCACACATCTAAAAAACCCAAGTGTTCCAGGAAAGGAATTCCAATCCAGACCCCAAGAGAGGGTTCTTGGATTTCATGCAAGAAAGAATTTAGGGTGAGTCCGCAGTGCAAAGTAAAAGCAAGGTTTAAGAAAGTAAAGTGGTAAAAGTACAGCTACTCCATAGACTCATAGAGTAGGAGTGAGAGAAGGAACGTTTCCACCATAGGTACAATGCTTGTATATATATGATAAAAAAGGAAGCCGGGCACGGTGGCTCACCCCTGTAATCCCAGCACTTTGGGAGGATGAGATGGGCGGATCACTTGAGGTTGGGAGTTCGAGACCAGCCTGGCCAACATGGTGAAACCCCATCTCTACTAAAAATACAAAAATTAGCCGGGCGTGGTGGCATGTGCTTGTAAACCCAGCTACTTGGGAGGCTGAGCAGGAGAATCACTTGAACCCAGGAGGCAGAGGTTGTAGTGAGCTGAGATCGCACCGTTGCACTCCAGCTTGCGTGAAAGAGGGAGACTCGCCCCAAACAAACAAATGAACAAACAAACAGAAAATATATATATTATAGGCAGATGTGCTCTGCTTCAAGGGTTTGTGATAAAGGATGAATATTGCAAGAATTGATATTACTATCTTTTTTTTTTTATTTTTGTTTTTGAGATGGAGTCTCGCTCTGTTGCCCAGACTGGAGTGCAGTGGCATGGTCTCGGCTCACTGCAACCTCTGCCTCCTGGGTTCAAGCGATTCTCCTGCCTCAGCCTCCCAAGTAGCTGGGACTACAAGTGCATGCCACCACACACAGCTAATTTTTTGTATTTTCAGTAGAGACAGGGTTTCACTGTGTTAGCCGGGATGGTCTCGATCTCCTGACCTCGTGATCTGCCCACCTCAGCCTCCCAAAGTGCTAGGATTACAGGCACGAGCCACTGCACCCCAGCCTGATATTATTATCTTTAAAGCAAAATTAGGAATGTCTTTGTTGTCAAGATATTAGGATATTAGGACACTCCCAAGTCTGGGTCTGTTTGGTAAACATTATCATTCTGTTCCCTTAACCATACACATCTAGAGGCTAGGAATACCTAGCTTTCTGGGAATGCAGCCCTGCGAGTCCCAGCCTCATTTTCCTACCCCTCACTCAAGATGGAGTCACTCTGGTTCCAATGCCTGTGACACAGGGATCAAATAGGAAGTCAAAAGGGAAATGAGAAACTATTTTGGATTGAATGAGAATGAAAACACACTGTATGCATTCTGTGGGATGCTGTTAAGGCAATATTTGAGGGAAACACCTAGCACTAAAGATCTGTATTAGAAAAGAAGTAGAGTCTTAAACCAGTGACTTCAGTTTCTACCGTAAGAAACTAGAAAAAAAAGAAAGGCAAATTAATCCCACCCTAAGCATAAGGTAATAAAGATCAGAGCAGAAATAAATAAAATAGAAAATGGAGAAAACTTCAGGAAAAAACTCAATGACCTCAAACATTATTTCTTTGAGAATATCAACAAAATTGGCAAACCTCTAGGCAGACTATTCAGGTGAAAAAAAAAGAAAAGACACAGATTACTAATATTAGGAATGAAAGTGATCAATCACTACAGATTCCACAGATATTAAGAGATAAAGATAAACATCAATAACTTCATGCCAATAAAATTGATAATTTAGATAAAGTAGATGAATTTCATAAAAGACACATTGCCAAGGCATACTTAGGAAGAAAAAACATGATATCTATTGAAAACATTCAGTTTGAAGCTAAAAACCTTCCAATGGGCCAGGCAAGGTGGCTGATGCCTGTAATCCCAACACTTTGGGAGGCAGAGGCGGGCAGATCACAAGGTCAGGAGTTCAAGACCAGCCTGACCAACATGGTGAAACCCCACCTCTACTAAAAGTACAAAAAGTAGCCGCACATGGTGGCGCGCACTTATAATCCCAGTTACTCAGGAGGCTGAGGCAGGAAAATCGCTTGAACCCGGGAGATGGAGGTTGCAGTGAGCCAAGATTGTGCCACTGTACTCCAGCCTGGGAGCCAGAGTGAGATTCCCTCTCAAACAAAACAAAACAAAACACCTTCCAACAAAAAAAAAAATTCCAGGACCGAATGATTTCACTGATAAATTCAACAAAACCTTTAAAGGAAAATATAATATTGATTCTACAGAAACTCCTCTGAAAAGCTAAAGAGAAGGAAACAGTTTGTAACTAATTATTATTGAGGTTGGCATTATCCTTATACAAAAAGTAGAAAAAGATATTACAAGGGGAATTGAAAGAAAACAACAAAACTCTACAATCAATGACCTTTGTGAACATTAGTGTAAAATGTCTCGTGAAGGTCCCCCAGTGAAACAGAATCAATAAGATGTGTATAGATACATGGAAAGAGATTTGTAAGGAGGGATTGGTTCACAGTATTGTGGAGGCTGAGAAGTCCTACAGTCTGCTGGTCTGTAAGCTGGAAGCCCAGGAAAGCTGTGGTGTAGTTCTAGTTCAAGCCCGAAGGCCTGAGAACCAGGAACGTCAATGTCCAAGGGCAGGAGAAGATGGATTTCCCAGCTTAAACAGAGAGAGGAATTCGCCCTTCCACTTTTTTTTTTTTTTTTTTTTTTTTTTTTTGACAGAGTCTTGCTGTCTCTCAGGCTGGAATGCAGTGGCTGGCCAGATGTCGGCTCACTGCAACCTCTGCCTCCCAGGTTCAAGCGATTCTCCTGCCTCAGCCTCCTGAGTAGCTGGGATTACAGGCGCCCCCCCCACCACCATGCCCAGCTAATTTTTGTACTTTTAGTAGCAATGAGATTTCTCCATGTTGGTCAGGCTGGTCTCCAACTCCTGATCTCAGGTGATCTGCCCGCCTTGGCCACCATGCCAAGGACTTGTTTTTGTTCTATCCAGTCCCTCAGTGGATTGGATGGAGCCTACTCACATGAGTAGAAGTACCGTTGATTATCTTGGGGGTAGTGCCATATTGGGGGCTCAGTGTTAGTCTGCTGCTGGGAGACTGGGCCCTCTGCAGTGGCCAGGGCCAGGTCATCTTGGTGAGTGGGAGTCCATGTTGTGGAGCCTATGCATAACTCCCATGGCCACTTTGTTTATTACAGGAGAGGCTGGGAAAGCAGCTGACTGGTATCCACAGAACAGTTCATCCTATCCACTTGATTATTAAAATCATCTTTGGCTGAGGTTACCCTTTGGTGAGCATTCACATTGGGTACAAAGATATTCTCTTTTTTCTCATTCAGAAAAGCCTACCACAAACTTCTTTCCCAAAGTGATTTGTCATCAATTTTTCAATCATTTTTCTTCCAAGTCCTTAACTATCCAGCAAAACTATTGGCCATAGCCCATGAATTGGCTATAGCCCATGAATTGGCTATAATTGCACATCTGCCCATTTCTCCTTCCAAGCAAAGTGAACAATGAGGTGCATGGCCTGAAGCTCTTCCCACTGGGAAGATTTTCCCACACCACTCTCCTTTAGGGATGCCACAATGGGATTAAATTAGAAAAAATAACAAAATCAATATCTGGACAATCTGAAATATTTGAGATGTGCAAGAGAGGGCTGTACTGCTGCAGCTACCCACTCCCAGGTGGTGCCTGCATGTTGGGCAGTATCATCCGTAAGCCAGGTTTGAGTCTTCTTTTCTTCTGTCAGCTGATTATAGGCAACTCTCTGTGAAGCCATAGGTGCAAGCTGGGAGAGGCAATGCAGTGTAGCAGGAGTGAGGACCATGGGCATTTGGGCCACTTTGTCATGTAACTGACATGTGCCTTCAGGGCCCAATCACATATGAACCACTTCTATTTGATAATGGAGTGGTGTTGGGCATAACCAACTGTATATCTTGTTGGGTCAGATAACACCCAGTTATCAGATAACACCCAATGGGCAGCGTAGGTTGCATAGTGGTCTATGGTCAAGTGTTCAATTTCTAAGGACACCCTGCAGCAGGACTAGAATTGTCTCTCAAAAGGAGAGAAGTTATCTGTAGACAATGACAGGACGTTGCTCCCAAATCCTAAGGACCCACACTGCAGTTTACCTGTGGGGGCCTGCCAAAGGCTAACCAGCATTCCCTACTGCCACTGACACCTGAAGCACCATCTGATCTGCTGGGTCATGTGGCCCACATGGCACAGGAGCAAGGATTTGTTACAGCACCTTCTCTTGTTCTGGGCACCCCTCACCAGAAAAACAAAAAACAAAAAACTAGCAGCTTTTTGGGTCACTCTATAAATGAATCAGGGTAACACATCTAAATGAAGAATGTCTTGCCTCCAAAATCCAAGAAGTCCCTTTAGACATTGTGCCGTAAGAAGGCTCACTCCAACCTTCATCTCCCAGGCTCAAGCAATTTTCCCACCTCAGCCTCCAGAGTAGCTGGGACTACAGTTGCACACTACCTAGCCTTTTTTTTTTTTTTAATTTTTATTGTAGAGAGGGGGACTCATTATGTTGCCCAAGCTGGATGTTACTGCTTTTGATGATTATATTCCTAGATAGAAGCAGTTTTAATGGTTTCACTTGGCCTCTCCCACCTAAAGAAAGTCTTGGTTGCAGGAGGGGCCAAATACAACAACATATCCTTCACTTCAGAAGAAATATCTTGGCATGTTCCACACCACTGGACCCATAGAGGCCCCTAAATTTTCTTTCTCTCTCTCTCTCTCTTTTTTAACCATAAGGCTTCCTTGCAAAATAAATATTCATCAGATTTGTTTCCCACCCTCTGACACATAATTAAGGTAATGAACCAGGTCATATTTTGGAGAAGGGAAAGGCTATTAAGATCCCTGCAAACTAAATTATGACATAGGGCTGGGAGCTGAGCTAGGACAGGGAAGGTGTGTTTCTGCCTTGCCAGCTGTAAGCAAACTGCTTCTGGTGGTCTTTAATAACAGGTAATGAGAAAAATCTGTCAGATCAGTAGCTCCATACCAGTACCAGGAGACGTCTTAATTTGCTCAAGCAGTGAAGCTACAGCTGGTAGAGCAGCTGCAGTTGGAGTAACCACCTGGTTAAGCCTATGATTAATCCACTGTCATTCTTCAACGCCCATCTGTCTTCTGTATAAGCCAAATAGGAGAGGTGAATGGGGATAAAGTGGGAATCACCACCTCTGCATCTTTCAGGCTCTTGATGGTGGCACTAATTACTGCAATCCTTGCAGGAATGTGTTATTGCTCTTAGAGAGAGTGTGTTGCTCTGTCACCCAGGCTGGAGTGCAGTGGTGCAGTCATAGCTTACTGTAACCTCCATCTGCTGGGCTCAAGCAGCCTCCCGAGTAGCTGGGTCTACAGTTGCGTACCACCCAGCCTGGCTAATTTATTTATTTATTTTTATTTAGTTATTGTTGTTGTTGTTGTTGTTATTATTATTATTATTATCATTATTATTTGAGATGGAGTCTTGCTCGGTCACCCAGGCTGGAGTGCAGTGGCGTGATCTCAGCTCACTGAAAGCTCCGCCTCCCACGCCATTCTCCTGCCTCAGCCTCCCAAGTAGCTGGGACTACAGGCACCCACCACCACGCCCAGCTAATTTTTTGTATTTTTAGTAGAGATGGGGTTTCACCGTGTTAGCTAGGATGGTATTGATCTCTTGACTTTGTTATCTGCCCACCTCGGCCCCCCAAAGTGCTGGAATTACAAGCATGAGCCACCCCGCCCGGCCGGCTAATTTATTTTTATTTTTACTGTAGAGATGGGGTCTCCTTATGTTTCCCAGGCTGGGTGTTAATGCTTTTGATTTATTATTTTGCTAGGTAGAGGTGGTTTTAATGGCTTCACTTGGCCTCTCCCACTGTAATAGCCCTCAGTCCAGAGGTTAGGAGACATATGCAGGGGTTTTACCACCTGCTAAGTACATCTGTTCCAATTCTCTATCTGGAACTGGGAAAGTAACCATAGGATAGGCCCAGGGACAAAACTGGGTTCACTATGAGATGGACCTGAGCTAAAACTCTACTGATCACCTGACCTCCATAAGCCTCTACACTGACAGGTCAGCCACGGGGGTACATTTTGGGTCTCTCAACATTAATGTTAGTTCAGAGCCAGTGTCCAGTAGTTCCCAAATTCTCCAATTATTTCCTTTTCCCCATTGTATGGTGATGCTAGTCTCTTTGGGTGCTGAGAGAAAAATTAACAGTATAAATTTTCAGTAGCGAACTACGATCCTTCCTCAAGTGCATGTGGCTTCCCCTACATTCAAGGAGTTCTGGGTCTGTAAACTGGATCAAGTCTTGGAATTGACTGAAGGGCTCCAGATTTATCCTATGAATGAAATTAAGTGAAAATCAAAGGTTGATTTAATACTTAAAATGCAGTCAAGCATTTCACCATATTAATAAAATGTTAAAAACCATATGATCATCTCAATGCAAAAAACATTCAATAACATTCAAGCATCCATTGCTGATCAAACAAACACTTGGCAAATCAGAAATAGAAGTCTACTTACTCAAGTTCATAAAGGACATTGATGAAAAACCTACAGTTCACATCATACTCAATGGTGGAAAGAATGAATACTTTCTCCCTAGTATTATGAACTAGGCAAGGATATTTACTGTAACAACTTCTACTTAACAGTATGGTGGAGATTATAGCCACTCCAATAAGACAGTAAAAAGACATAAAAGGTATCCATATTGAAAAGTAAAATATAAGACTGTCTTTATTCATATGCAGTGTATACACAATTGTTTATGTAAAAAAAATCTGATAAACTACAAGAAAAGCTGCCAGTTTTAGCAAAATTGCAGCAAACAAGATTAATATCAAAATTTAATTTTATTTCTATAATATAGCAACAAACAAGAGAAAACTGAAATTCATAAGACAGTACTATTTAAAATAGTAAAAGATATGATATATTAAGAGGTAGTAAATCTTACAAAAGATGTACACAACTTGAACACTGAAGGCAACAAAACATGTCTCAAGAGGAAGCAAGAGCCAAGTAAATGGAGACACACACCATGTTCAAGTCAGAAGACTAATATACCAACATGTCAATTTCCCCTCAATTTATGTATAGTTTCTTTGGAATTTCAATAGGTTTTCTTGTAGAAATTGTATCCGGCCAGGTGCAGTGGCTCACACCTGTAATCCCAGCTACTCGGGAGGCTAAGGCAGGAATATTGCTTGAACCTGGGAGGTGGAGGTTGCAGAGGCAGGAGCATTGCTTGAACCTGGGAGGTGGAGGTTGCAGTGAGCTGCGATCACACCATTGGACTTCAGCCTGGGCGACAAGAGTGAGACTCCCTCTCAAAAAAAAAAAAGAAAAGAAAAAGAAGGCCGGGCACGGTGGCTCACACCTGTAATCCCAGTACTTTGGGAGGCTGAGGCGGGTAGATCACCTGAGGTTGGGAGTTCGAGACCAGCCGGATCAACATGGCAAAACCCCATCTCTACTAAAAATACAAAAGTAGTCAGGCATGTTGGCACGTGACTGTGATCCTAGCTACTTGGGAGGCTGAGGCAGGAGAATCACTTGATCCTGGGAGGCAGAGGTTGCAGTGAGCCAAGATTGTGCCACTGCACTCCAGTCTGGGCAACAAGAGCAAAACTCTGTCTCAAAAAAAAAAAAAAAAAAGAAAGAAAAGAAAAAGGAGGAAAGAAGAAGCAGAAGCAGAATAATGTTGGTTGACATTATCTGATCTCTAGACTTACCCTAAAGCTATAATTATCAAGAAATTTTGGTTAGCACACTGCATGAAATGTTTAATATTAGCATTAAGCTAGACAAATAGATCAATGTTACAAAATAAAGAATCCAGAAGT
Organism: Piliocolobus tephrosceles; assembly: GCF_002776525.5. Lineage (NCBI taxonomy): Eukaryota > Metazoa > Chordata > Mammalia > Primates > Cercopithecidae > Piliocolobus > Piliocolobus tephrosceles. The sequence goes on from NC_045441.1 coordinate 39,665,962, forward strand.
AATCCTGCACTTATATAAAAAAACCGATCAACAAATGGACAATTCAGTAGGGAAAGGATAGATTTTCAACAAATGGTGCTGGAACAAGTGAACATTCCAAATGAAAAAAAAAAAGATTGGCTTTGATTCTAATTTGTGCAATATATAAAATTTAATTCAAAACAGATTATAGATCTAAAATTATAAAGTTTCTAGAAGAAAACATAGAAGAAAAGTTTTATCACCTTGGGTTAGGTAAATATTTCTTAGATATGACACCAAAAATCTAGTCCATAAAAAAGTTATAAATTGGACTTTATCAACATTTTTAAAATTCTGCTCATTGAAAAGACCCTGGAGAATGAAAAGATAACCCACAGACTGGGAGAAAATATTGGCAATTCACATATCTTATAAAGGACTTGTATTCAGAATATATATATATAATATACACAAATACATCTTATATGTGTAATCATATTATATAGATAATCTTAAAACTGTTTAATGAGCAGAAATGCAACCCAGAAAAAACGCAGGTAAAAGATTTGAAGAGACATTTAACAAAAGGATATATTGATTGATAATAAGCAATGAAATAATGTTCAAAATCTTGTTAGTTGTTAGGGTAAAGTAAATTAAAGACAACAAAATGCTACCACACACCTGTTAGAATAGCGAAAACATAGGCCGGGTGCAGTGGCTCACGCCTGTAATCCCAGCACTTTGGGAGGCTGAGGTGGGCGGATCATGAGGTCAGGAGATTGAGACCATCCTGGCTAACATGGTGAAACCCTGTCTCTACTAAAAATACAAAAAATTAACCAGGCGTGGTGGCGGGTGCCTGTAGTCCCAGCTACTCAGGAGGCTGAGGCAGGAGAATGGCGTGAACCCAGGAGGTGGAGATTGCAGTGAGCCAAGATTGTGCCACTGCACTCCAGCCTGGGTGACAGAGCGAGACTCCATCTCAAAAAAAAAGCAAAAAATAGTGAGGCTGACCATATTAAGTGTTGGAGAGGATGTGGAGGGACTACAACTATCATTCACTACTTTTGAGAATGTAAAATGATGCTACTCAGAGGAGAGTTTGGAAGTTACTTCAATATGTTCAATATGTACCTACCATATGATCCAACCATTCCACTGTTAGGTCTCTACCCATGAGAAGAGAAAGTATATGTCTATACACAGACTTGTAGACCAATGTTCAAAGCAGCCTTATTTGTAATGTCCCAAAACTGGAAACAACACAAGCATACAGCGGGTAAAGGCAAAACTAATTATGGTATGTATATACAATGGACTACTACTTATCAATACACAAGAATTAGACCAGGCACAGTGGCTCACACCTGTAATCTCAGCACTTTGGGAGGCTGAGGTGAAGGGATCACTTGATCCCAGGAGTTAAAGACCAGCCTGGGCAATATAGTGAGACTATGTCTCCACAAAACAATAAAAAAGTTAGCCAGGCATGCTAATGCAGCCCTGTAGGTCCAGCTACTTGGGGGTTGAGGTAGGAGGATCACTTGAGCCAAGGAGTTAGAGGCTACCATGAGCTGTGATCTTGCCACTGCAATCCAGTATGGGTGATAGAGTGAGATGCTCTCTCAGTAAAAATATATAAACAAGAATTAACTATTTATATATGCAGCAACATAGAAGACCCTCCAAATAGTTCTACTGAGTGAAGGTAACCAGATGTGGAGAGTACATGCTGGCTAATCCCATTTTATAAAACTCTAGAAAATGCAAATTAATCTCTAGTGGCAGAAAGCAGATGAGTGGTTGCCGGGGCACTGCAGGTTGGGGAGGGATTGTAGCAAAGGGTGGGGAGGGAGCAATTCAAAGGATTGGGCATGATCTTAATTAGAGTGATGGTTTCATGGATGTGAATGTATATCAAAACTTACCGACATAGGCTAGGAGCAGTGGTTCACACCTGTAATCCCAGCACTTTGGGAGGCCGAGGCGGGTGGATCACCTGAGGTCAGGAGTTCAAGACCAGCCTGACCAATATGGTGAAACCCCATCTCTGCTAAAAATACAAAAATTAGCCAGGTGTGGTGGCATGTGCCTGTAGTCCCAGCTACTTGGGAGGCTGAGACAGGATAATTGTTTGAAGTCGGGAGGCAGAGGTTGCAGTGAGCCGAGATAGTGCCACTGCACTCCAGCCTGGGCGATAGAGCAAGATACTGTCTCAAAAATAAATAAATTAATTAATTAAAAAAAAAAACTTACCAATGTACACACTTGAAATATATGCAGTTAATTATCTATCAATTACACTTAAGTAAAACTGTTTTAAAGACACTCTATGAACTAAACCATATGTATCTGCAGGCCAAATATATACCAAGCCACCAGTTTTCAATGTCTGGGAGCGCAGGGTGCTGGAGACAAAGATGTCCAGTTTAGAAGTTATTGTTCCTTTAACTATAAGTCAAATCACGTAACCCCCAAATGAAAGAACATGCAGGAAGGCTGGCTCTAACCCAAGCATGCTCTTCCACTCCATCTGACCTCCCGTCATATTCCTGGACTCACCTGAACAATGATCCCCTGTACAGGACTGACACCCTAGCTAAAAACAAGCATTAAGTTTAAACTACTTTTTAAAATATCTATTGTTTACTAAGGAAATCTACTGTTTACTCTTTATTAAGGTTCTTATCAAAGTCCGGACAGCCCTCTGTGGTCTACACACCTCCTGTGGGCTCAGAGTGTTCCATTCCTTATCTCTTAGTTGGTACCAAGCTCACACTTCCTTTTGATTTTTCAGGTATCCTGTGCTTAGTATTTATCACGCTATTCTTTTCATGCTATTTACTAAGACCGAACAGATCTGGGATTAGATCCAGGTGAGCTTCTTAGTGTCCCTGAGCTCCAGCATCCTCAGCGTAAGATGAGGACAATGATACTCAAAGTGCCCACAAAAATTCAAGGTGCGAAGGGGAGAGTTTCAGGCAGTGAGTGTGCATTCTTTAGTTATTAGTTGGACAAGCGGAATGCCTGGTGGTTTTAGAATCTTGTTATGTTTAAAATTTTCATATGAGACCAGGTGTGGTGGCTTACGCCTGCAATCCCAGCACTGTGGGAGCCTGAGGCAGGCAGATTCACCTGAAGTCAGAAGTTGGAAACCAGCCCGGCCAACATGATGAAACCCCCTCCCTACTAAAAATACAAAAATTAGCCAGGTATGGTGGCAGACGCCCTTGGTCCCACCTACTCTGGAGGCTCAGATAGGAGAATTACTTGAACCAGGGAGGTGGAGATTGCAGTGAGCTGAGATCGCACCACTGCACTCCAGCCTGGGTTACAGAGCAATGCCCTGCCTAACAACAACAACAATAAAAAATCATATGAATTTAAGGCAAAGTAAAAACCAAGTTCACGCACCTTAGGTGATATGGAGGAAAACAACTCAGTGGTTTGGAATTAGCGACACCCCCAGGTGAGGCACACTCTAACTCTTGACCTATGTTTCTTACCTGTCTTGTTGGGCTCTACCTCGTAGGGGGTCTGTCTGGAGACTACAGTCTGTTACAGTGTCCCACACCTCAGAAAGCCTGTCAGTGCGGGTAGGCACCATCCATTCCACTGAGGGGCCTAATGAACAAAAAGGCAGAGGGAGGGCAAATTATCTCTCTCTCTGCTTGAGCTGGGACACCCATGTTCTCCTGTCCTTGGACATCAGAGATCCTGGTTCTGGGGACTTTGGACTCAAACTGTGACTTAACCCATTGCCCCCGCTTCTACCTTTTCTAAGGCTTTGGACTTGGACTGAAGCACACGCCAGCTTTCCTGAATCTCTGGCTTATAGACAGCACTTCTCAGCCTCCGTAACCACCGGAGCCAATATCTATAATAAATCAATCTCTCCTACACACGTGTGTGTGCGCACACACACACACATACACACACATCAGCTCTGTTTCTCTGGAGAACTCTAAAACACCTGGTGATTTGGCCTTCACTGCATGAAGACACATAAGAAATCAGAAAAACCTTTTCTCATCTCTCCCAGTCGCTTGCTCTCAGTCACCCAGCCTCTGCGCCTATAAACTGCCTTTACCCTTGCTGAAGAGGGTAAGAGGTCAGCAGGTTCCTGCTCCTAAGACCCATCTCTCCTCCCACCCAGGGCTTTGCTCCTCCAATTCTGCCCCAATATGCCCCCTCCCATCAACATATTTTCTCCTTGTACTGGATCACTCTCATCAGGAAACCAAGATGTTGGAATGGATTCTATCTTAACTACCCACTGGGGTCCCCCAGCCCCACTGCGTTTGCCAGAACCACCCTCCACGAAAGAGCTGCCCATGCCTGCTGCTTCTAGCACCCACCTCCCCTTCTCTCTGGGGCCTTCTGCAGGCAGGCTCCCTGCCACAACCACCAGTGTCCTGCAGATGAGCAAATCAAATGCTGGTCAGTGCTTGGTCCTCTCCTTCCCTGCAGCCTTCTCTAAATGGTATGTGCTTAAAATGACACACATGTAACTCGGGCATCAAGGATAATATGAAGTAATACATTTAAGAATGCAAAATTTTAAAAGAACTAAATATAACTTTAAGATTGTTTTTACATTAAAAAATAACATTTTGAAATGTTTTCAAATAATTTTAGGCTTACAGACAAATTGCAAAAAATAAAAATAAAAAAATAAAAGCATAGAGAGTTCTTGTGCAGTCCTCACCCAACATCCTCTCATATTAATGTCTTACATAAACAATGACACCATTATCAAACCAGGAAACTGACATTGGCACAACAATAGTAATTAAACGACAGATTTTTTTTTTTTTTTTCTAGATGGAGTCTCACTCTTGTCATCCGGGCTGGAGTGCAGTGGCACGATCTTGCTCACTACAACCTCTGCCCCCCAGGTTCAAGCGATTCTCCTACCTCAGACTCCCAAGTAGCTGAAATTACAGGCACCCAACACCATGCCCAGCTAATTTTTGTATTTTTAGTAGAGATGGGGTTTCACCATGTTGACAAGGCTGGTCTTGAACCCCTGACCTCAGGTGATCCACCTGCCTTGGCCTCCCAAAGTGCTGGGACTCCAGGCGTGAGCCACCAGGCCCAGCAAATGACAGAATTTACTGAGAAGTCACCAGTTTTCCTGTTGATGTACTTTCTCTGTTCCAGAATCCAAACCAGGGTCCCTCATGGACTTAGTTGTCCTGCCATCAGTATCTCCTCCAGTCGGTGACAGCTCCTGTGGGTTTTTGGGGTTTTTTTTTGCTGGTTTTTGTTTTTGTTTATGTTGAGATGGAGTCTCACTCTGTTACCCAGGCTGGAGTGCAGTGGCACAATCTCAGTTCACTGCAGCCTCCGCCTCCTGGGTTCAAGTGATTCTTGTACCTCAACCTCCTGAGTATCTGGGATCACAGGCATGAGCCACCACACCCGACTACTTTTTTTTTTTTTTTTTTGTATTTTTAGTAGAGATAGGGTCTCGCCATTTTTGCCAGGCTGGTCTCGAACTCCTGGCTTCAGGTGATCTACCTGCCTTGGCCTCCCAAGATGCTGGTATTATAGGTGTGAGCCACCGTGCCCAGCCTTTTGCTGTTGTTTTTTATAGAATGTTCTCAGTTCAGGTTTATCTGATGTTTTCACCGAATTAGATGAAAGCACTTTTAGCAAAATATCATAGACTTATAGAATTTTTAAAGCTGTTTACACTGTAGCAGACAACATTCTAAATGTTTTGAAAAACACATTGACTTACTTAAAATTCTCAATTATTTTCAAAGTAATTATTTCCTCCTCTATTTTACACATGAAGAAACTGGGAAGTTTAATAATTGTAAATGTTAAAGTGCACGCAATTATTCCCAGGGTTGGGACTTCAGCCCCAGCACTCCACCTTAGCAGCCCACATATTTTTTTCCAAGCAGTAACTGTGTGTCAGGCTGGAGCAGACTACTGGGATCTCAAAGATGCAGTTCTGGGTGAAGGAAGGAAGACCTCTGACAAAGCTCTTTAAAAAGATGTCAGAGAGGCTGGGCACGATGGCTAATGCCTGTAATCCCAGCACTTTGGGAGGCCGAGGTGGGTGGATCACCTGAAGTCAGGGGTTTGAGACCAGCCTGGCCAACATGGTGAAATCCTGTCTCTACTAAAAATACAAAAATTAACTGGATGTGGTGGCAGGCGCCTGTAATCCCAGCTACTTGGGACGCTGATGCAGGAGAATCGTTTGAACCCGGGAAGCAGAGGTTGCAGTGAGCCAAGATCATGCCACTGCACTCCAGCCTAAGCGACAAGAGTGAAACTCCATCTCAAAATAAATAAATAAATAAAATAAAATAAAATAATAAAACAACTCTAGATGATATCATTTAGGCTACACTTGTTCTCTTCATATAACCTTCAGTTCCATTTCTGTCTAGATTTATTTTAAGGTAGGAGTTATCACCTAAAAAAAGCCACTGAATTAAAAAGTTTGAATTATAAGCAGCTAAATGGAAAGCAATATTAAACAAGTAAAACAGACGAAGAGGAAAAGGAAAAAAGAGTCTGTTAGTGAACGCTATCCATTCCATACCATCCTTGGAAGTTAATCATAATGAGAATGTTACAAATACCTTGTTAAGAAGTCTTGAAGCCTGTTAACAAGTGGAAAGTGAAGGCTGTGCTATCCAGCACTGTTCACTGGTGCAACAATCCCTTGCCTTATTGTCTCTTACTGCAATACACACTAATGAATCCTATAGTACCTTTTGTTTAACATATAAAATGATGTAACATTTCATTAACTATTGGTCCATAATTATAATTTTGCTTATAACTTCCATTATGAAACACCTTTGAACAAGCAATTGTTTCCAGATAGACACAGTAAGTTTCAAGGGGGAAAATGAATTGCAAGTATTAAGTGCAACTGGCCAGAGGTCTATACCAAGAGTAGCTATCAACAGATCTGAGATACCTAGCATAAGAGAGCAGGTGTTCGTCAGTGGTTGGACCTGGGCCCAGTATCGCTTAACAGCTTTATCAATGACCTGGGTGAGATGGAATGGAAAGCATGCTTCGTACATTTGCAGCTGACACAGAGCCAGGTGGAGACAAATAGGGCTGCAGGAGCGATATAATTCAAATCGACTTCAGCAAATGTGGCTCCCACAATTCCAAAACATACATTGACTAGATTCATGGGTAGAGATCAGTTTAAGGGAAAGAGAGAATGATAACAAAAGAAAAAGTTTTCTGTTCTTCAGCAGTTTGCCATCTGACTGGGAACAATGGGCAAGAATACAGGCAAAAATGGTAGCCCAAGAAAGCAAGTGACATCTGTGTGTGCAGAGCTGACACTGATTGTTACCGGTGGCTTTACAGTGCTCAGAGATTTGTGAAGTGACTGGGCTAACGGAGGGAGGTGGGGCAAGGTGTGGCCAGCTCAGCAATGGAAATGAGCATCTTAAGGTTAGTCTGGGAGGAGTGAATGGCACAGAGGGATACTCAGCAAAAATGGCATAATTTTGTCAATACCATGGAAAATAGATGATGAAAGCAAGCAAAAATCAATCATTCAATTATTTAAGGTCGCGTAAAGTCAACGCCAATACAGTTAAAAAGTAACATTATAAATATAGAAAATGTTGAGCTAAGTAAGTAAAGGAGAAAAAGCCGTAGATAGGAGTTATGATGTGTAGGAGAACCCAAAATTCTACATTAGGAAATGGAAGAGAGGTGAAAGTTTTGTCACTGGTGTGAGACAATCTTTATATGTTATGCCTTATATTTCCTTTGAAAGCTAAACAGGCAGGAAATGCAAATAAATACACTTATACTTATATCAATAAAGTATGTGTGTAGGGTGAGATCACCTTCTGTACATTTAAAATAGAGATGCAATTCACATATCATAAAAGTCAGCCTTTTAAAGTCTTTCTTAGCCTATGTACGAATTGGCAGAAAACCACTAAAAATAATTAACAAACTGGATTTGTTTAGCTTGGAGAGTAGAGAAGTATGGATCCAGAATGATGGAGAGTGTATTTTCAGAGTAGAACAAAGTTTTCCTGACTGTAAAGATTGTTAAAGGAGGTAATGAAGGTTTCCCTTGATAAAGATTTTTGAAATTAAGATAAATCTGATCTTTCGGGCAAAGTGTAAATGTGGTCTCACACGACAGTAAGACTGTGCCTTTAGATCTTAAGGCTTTGTGTATGTGTTATTTGGTTCCGATGTTTCTCTGTTCTCCAATTGTGTTTTGTTAAAAGCTATAAACTCAGAGACAGAGAGAAACAACCCACAAGTAGGAAAACAAATAATCATTAGTCATTTGGGCCAATGTAAAATATTTTCTCAGATTTCGATAAAATAGCCAAATAAGCAGCTGAGTGTATCTTCTGTTTTTTATCATTGAATGGCAATACTCCACAATGGATTTTTAAATGAGCTGTCATCATTAAAGCAGATGGCATGAAATGGTGCAACACTAAATATCAACTCTCCTGCCAGCAGGGTGAGAAGTGAGCTGTTGTCAATCTCAAGTGAACCAGATGGATAAGAGAAATTTTCTGGTGATCTCCTGCACCTCTGTCATGGGCTTGTGATCCTGATGATCCTCGTGCCAGGCCTGACCATGGAGATGCTGCCTCCTTGCCTTGCAAAGAAAGCCCTGCTACTCAGTCATACGATAGCCAGCGAAGCTCTCCTTTGCTCCCACTTTCCATGGAAGGAGAAAAATAGAATGTGGACAGCAGCTGTGAGGAGTATTTCACAGATGGTGCCAACCAACCCACAAAAGCCCTTTGTTCTCAGGTACTCTGCCATCTGACAGGTGTTAAAGGTCTGGTGGACTCATTGAGCTGTGTGCTGGTTGCGATCCTCTGTGAGGTTACAAGGAGACTGGTCTGTCTCAAGGGAGAAGACTGCTCATTTGAGGTGGGTGAGGCTCCACCCAGGGGAATGAACAACTCATCAAGGTGACATCCACCGAAGGTGATCAGAATGCATAGTTTACCTTTTTTTCACATGTAAAGGTGATTCCCAAGTTCTGTCTATTCAGATAGATCATACAAAAAAGTGTCAACATGCAGCAGGCTGACACATGAGCCTTGCAGAATTTGCATTTCTCTCATTACATTTGCAATCATCAATCCTTAAGCCTCTGTCTTCCTATATTGCTCTGTGCACCTACTGAGTTGAAAGAATGCCAGCATCCACCACGCAAGAACCATGCCAAATTCTCTGTCCAGACAAATTCCACAGAAATCAACCAAAATTAATAGAATTGAAAGCTATGATGCCTCCACCCCATAGGAAGGAGAGAACAATTGGAAAAGGGGTCAGGAGGCATTGCGTAAGATTTCGACTGCAACCCACTTCTAAAACAAAGCTGTCTACAGAATATCTGCACTGAACTTTGGAGCCTGGTATAGATCTTTCATCTACAGCTAAGCAGTTGGTATTTTTAATTTGTTAATACTAGTCAATAATGCTTATTTGGAAATTCCAAAGAATATCAGGTTATTCCTTTCAACTTAATATCTGCACTTTGATACAATCTTAATATCTGATATAACATCAAAACAACTTCTAACAAACAACTGCATATTAGAAACAGTTGTGTTTTGTTATAGTTTTCACAGTAAATTCACATTAGAGAATTTGCATATATGATTAGGATTCAGGCTGAGATGATATGTTAGAATCAAAATATGATCACTGCCAAAGTATCTTCCTTCCTTCCTTCCTTCCTTCCTTCCTTCCTTCCTTCCTTCCTTCCTTCCTTCCTTCCTTTCTTTTTTTTTTTTGAGACAGTCTCACTCTGTCTCGCCCAGGCTGGAGTGCAGAGGTGCGATCTCGGCTCACTGCAGCCTCTGCCTCCTGGGTTCAAGTGATTCTCCTGCCTCAGCCTCCTGAGTAGCTGGGACTATAGGTGTGCACCGACATACCCAGCTAATTTTTGTATTTTTAGTAGAGACAGTGTTTCACCATGTTGGCCAGGCTGATCTTGAACTCCTGACCTTAGGTGATCCAACCCCCTTGGCCTCCCTAAGTTCTGGGATTACAGGTGTGAGCCACCTCACCTGGCCCAAAGTATCTTGGTCATTTAATAAGGCTTTTTGCATCTGGAATTCTTTCACTGAATTCTTGAAATGATATTACATGCATTATGCCTCTTTTATAACTTGGAAGGCATGATCCTATTTGTGTATATACACATATGTTGAACTTAAAATAGTTCAACAATACGTGGAGAGACTTAAAATAGTTCAACAACATGTTGAAAATGCTTATTTCCGATAGTGGGATTTGTGGTGATTTTAAACTTTTAAAATTTTTGCATCATTTGATATCTATAATGCATATGTATCTCTTACAAAATTAAGTTATTTAAAAATTACTTGAAAATATCAACTAAGATTCAGTTTTCTTCACTTCTCAGTGGTGAAACTAAGCTGATGAATATATTACAGGGACTTTTTTCAAGTGATCAAATTGAGGAAATAGGCATAGTTCATTCATTCATCAATCCTTTAGTTGTTTGGAAGTTTATTCATTCAGTCATCCATGTAGTGTGCCTACTAAATGTCAGAAATTTGATTATGGTTCAGTCAATAAACAGACTCCCCAAATTAATGATTTTCTTTTAAAATACTAATCTTAATTTTTTTTTTTTTTTTTGAGGTGGAGTCTCACTCTGTCACCCAGGCTGGAGTACAGTGGCACGATGTCGGCTCACTGCAACCTCCACCTCCTGGGTTCAAGCAATTCTTCTGCCTCAGCCTCCCAAGTGGCTGGGATTACAAGTGCCTGCTACCATGCCCAGCTAATTTTTGTATTTTTAGTAGAGACAGGGTTTCACCACATTGGTCAGGCTGGTCTCGAACTCCTGACCTCAAATGATTCACCCACCTTGGCCTCCCAAAGTGCTGGGATTACAGACATGAGCCACTGTGCCCAGCCTTAAAATGATTTTATAATTGGGTGTAACTTCCAGAGTGAAGCTATTACTCAGAGAACTAGCCCCTGGTGCAGGCTGGGGGTGTGTGCTAAAGGCCCCCAGTGGAATCACAATTCCCATCTATAAAATAGGAGAACAAAATGTTGGCCTCATGGACCCATCCTAAGGATTACATGAATTGTTCATATTGAAGGCTATTTTGGTATATGAAATAATCAGCAATTAAGGCTGGGCATGGTGGCCGATGCCTGTAATCACAGCACTTCAGGGGAGGCTGAGGCAGGTGGATCACTTGAGGCCAAGAGTTCGAGACCAGCATGGCCAACATGGTGAAACCCCGTCTGTACTAAAAATACAAAAATTAGCCGGGCGTAGTGGTGGGCACCTGTAATCCCAGCTACTTGGGAGGCTGAGGCATGAGACTTGCTTGAACCCAGGAGGCGGAGGTTGCAGTGAGCTATCATGCCACTGCCCTCTAGCCTGGGTGGCAGTGCAAGACTCTGTCGTCAATAAAAAAAAAAAAAAAAAAAGCAAGCCACATCAGGAATTAAAAGTGCAAAAAAATTTTAAAACCTTTGTTTTATGCTAAATATATCTGAGACAGATAGTTTGGCTTATTTTTTACAGCCTGTGTTAAAGACTCTGAATGTCCAGGATAATTTGAAAATAAGATTATAACAAAAACTTGGTTATAATTGTTTTCTTTATACTCCTTTAGATGAATTATCTTTCACGTGAATAAATATTCTCTGAGAATATAAATAATTGAAAAATTAGACAGATTTTTTACTTTGAAAGCAAAAGATTAAAAAAAATCTTGCAAGTGATTGTTGCCGGCCTCCACCTCCTTTCACAGCTTTGTCCTCAGCTCCTCATAGTACGGTGGGAGTTTTTTTTTGTTGTTTGTTTGTTTTTGTTTGTTTGTTTTTTGAGATGGAGTCTCACTCTGTCGCCCAGGCTAGAGTGCAGTGGTACGACCTCGGCTCACTGCAAGCTCTGCCTCCCGGGTTCACGCCATTCTCTTGCCTCAGCCTCCCAAGTAACTGGGACTACAGGCCCCCATTTTTATTTTTATTTTTTGTATTTTTAGTAGAGACGGGGTTTCTCTGTGTTAGCCAGGATGGTCTCCATCATCTGACCTTGTGATCCGCCCACTTCGGCCGCCCAAAGTGCTGGGATTACAGGCGTGAGCCACTGTGCCCAACCCAGGGGAAGGTTTTATGATCTCAGACCTCACTCATTCCCAGACCAATCCTGGTTTGGGCAACTATTGCCTGTTACGTAAGAAGAAATTATATGCTAGGATTGTTACCAGAGGGGTACTTTCCCAATTCTTATCAAATGTAGAGGGTTAAGCAAATCTGGTATTCACATCACTGGTGGTCATATCACTATAAAAGACACTCCATTATGCATTTTCAAATTCAATTTTGTTTTTCACTTGTATTTGTAAATGGGCACATGTTATAAATTCTTTCTCTTTTCCTTTTGGCGGAAGAAAATTTGAGAAGATAACAGGGCATAGGATATCTGACTTCCCTGATCCAAGATAGAGTAATTAAACTCCATTCCTCTTCCTCAGATGCAATTTAGGCACATTTCCAAAGAAAAGAGAAATAGATTTGATTGGATGGAGTAGTTATTAATTAACCAATCGGTTTACATTCATAAAATGTGAAGAAGAGGAAATATTTCCTATAGTGCTTCTTGATTCAGCTATAACTGCTGGGCAACACTTCCTGCTTGACTTTTCTTTGACACTAAGTATGTGCATTGAAACACCCAGTGGTCTCCAAGTTGGAGATTCTTAAGTTTAGCCTTACAGCATAATGATCACATAAGCACCCCCAGTGTCTCTGGATCTGATGTTCCCATGACACACAATACTGTTTGTCCAGTAGCAGGGTTGCTCGTATTTCAAGTAGAGCTGTGATAGCACCTTCCAAATAAGGAAAAGGATAGGCAGGCTGTGCGTTGTGAAGGCAGGTGTTGAGTTTCAGTCCATAAGGAAGAACGTATGGGATCCCTGGTGTCAAGTTTGCCTTGGCATCTTTCCCTTCCAGAAACTCCAGGTACATAGGACCTGTGCAGCCGTTGCATGTTCCATTGGCGAATATTTTCCTATCATGGAGAGCCCCGCTTCTAAGCCACATGTGTGGAATGTATACTGAACTCTTGTTTACATCTTTTTGTGTTTAAATCTTGCTTGCTGCACATACTGACCATACTGAATTAAAAGAGTATTACATGAACAAATTGAGCTGCAATGGCCTGTAAATTGTGAAAAGGCAAATAGAACTGAAGGATATGGACCTTGTTTACTGGTAGAAGCAATGGAGTTGAGGTCAGAATGGTTTGAAACACAGCTTGTAATTTTCAGGAATGGAAACTAAGGCACTCGCTTAAAACTTCTGATGTGATTTTTCTTAATTATAAAGTAGGGATAAACAACAATGAATACCTTATATAATTGTTATGAAACAGCAAAGTTTTATAGACTGTAAGTTGCCAAACTGATCTGAGAAACCATTGAATGGGGCCAGGCATGGTGGCTCACGTCTGTAATCCCAGCACTTTGGGAGGCAGAGGCAGGCAGATTATGAGGTTAGGAGTTCAAGAGCAGCCTGACCAACATGGTGAAGCCCTGTCTCTACTAAAAATACAAAAATTAGTCTGGTGTAGTGGCGTGTGCCTGTACTCCCAGTTACTCAGGAGGCTGAGGCATGAGAATTGCTTGAACTGGGAGGCGGAGGTTGCAGTGAGCCTAGATTGCACCACTGAACTCTAGCGTGGGAGACAGAGCGAGACTGTCTCCAAAAAAAAAAAAAAAAAAGAATCCATTGTATGACAAGAAGTGTATTTCCTCATGTGTGACTTAACTGACTTAACTGACTCCTAAGACAGTTTGAACAGAAAACTCATAGGGAATTGTTCCAAGAAGAGGAGTAACCACAACCCTAGTAGTCTCTGTGTAAATCCTGGCTGTACTCCATGTGAATGCTCGAGTTCTAGGCTCTTTTCTCCTTGAAATCATTGATCTTAGGTTGGAAGTAACCTCAAGAAGCCATCTGGTCTATGTCCTGCCCTATATGCTAAAATTTTATGGATTCCATAGCTTTGGTCCAAAAAGGTGAATTGACTTACTCAAAGTTACAAAGCTAATTAATGTCAGATTAAACCAGAAATTGTGGGCAGTATAAGATGTTGCTATTGTGAGGTGCTCCTAAGAACTTGCAAGTAATATCCTGATAGTATGGCAAGTAAAATCAGCAAATAATGTATGAACCTGTGTGACTACAGAAATTGCCCTGATGGATGGACACGTCTGAATGTACAAAAATCTTGGGCCTATTAACTTCTGTGCAGAGAGGGTTAATAGAAGCAACTAGAGTGCTTTAACAGAGTCTACAAAGCAATGCCGTGGGGTCAGAATTGGTAAGATCTCTCCAGCTCTGTGCAGAGGAGACAGCGTTCCAATCAGCAAACTCAACCTCCCCAGGGGAAATGGTGGTTTCAGGCTGCACCAACTCTATGGGCTTCGCCTTCAGACTGATCAGCTGCCTCTGATCCTTTTTTTTTTTTTTTCTGACTATAATTTGTTTTCCATATAAATTTTCCAACAGAAGGAAAGACACGTCTTCTTGGATATGATTTATATCTCTCTCAATATTGATATATCTCAACATAATTTAAGAAGTTAATATCTGGTTTTTACACTGGCCTCTTGTGAATTTGATTAATGGGAATTAGTTTCCTTAAACAAATAACTGTTGGGCTCACACACACACAGGCGACAACTTCCGCTTGAATGCTGGTGAAAAGATCCTGAACTGAGAGGACTCTAAAATGGTAAAGGGGCCACACAACTAACCAACCACCCCCTCAGTGGCATCATTCTGTAACGTCATCAGTGCTACCTCATATGATTCCAGTGCAGTCCTCTTTGCACTACCAGGGAGTACCAGCAGCGGTGCTCATAGACCCACTCCTCTCTCCCATGTCTCTTGCAGGCAGCACTAACTCATCATGCAATGCTTCCTATGGAACTTGGATGTGGCCCGCTTCCGGAGCCACTACCAGTGGGATGCTCATGCTCCTCATCGTAAAGATCCCATGAGGTGAGACCTATTTGTCAACCCTATGTCCCTGCTGCAGATGACAGTGTCCCTGATGTTCCTGAGCTGACGGCAGAGGTGTGGATGCTGGGTGTTTACAGTGGATGGTGGGGCCTGAGAAGATAGACAAGTAAAGATAACATGTAGAAGTGGCTTTTGCCTATGATGTGATAGTATGCTGGTACAGTTCATGAAGCAACATTTCACAGCCTATTGGATTGTGCTGTGTCATTGGATGAGATGTTTTTCCAAGCAGCAGCATGTGGGAAAACTTACTTTGGATTTTGTTCCACCTATACTGTGTGTTCAATAAACATTTTCTGTAACAAACAGAAACTGGCAACTTGCGAGGATTTGCTATCCAAGTTTCCACACTTTTCCTGCTAGGCAAGTTTCACTAAGTTGGAGAAGTGTGACAATGGCAGCCTTTATCCATTACTTAGAGTAGTTTCAATTTTCTGTTGTTCGTTTTGGTATCTTGATTTTTGGCAAAAATCCAAGATTTCCTAATTGAATTGAAACTTAGCATATAAAGTTGTATACATGTATCAGATTTATAAAACTTGAAACAAGTTGTATTTGAGGCACACATATGAGCCTCAACTTTACCACAAAGGATATAGTCACTAAGCAATAAAGAAATACACACAGAGAGAGCCACAAAAGTGCAATTTTGCTGTTGCTTCTACTGTTGTTGAAACTCAAGCCTTTTTTGGTTTTTTTTTAGACAGAGTCTTACTCTGTTGCCCAGGCTGGAGTGCAGTGATACAATCTCAGCTCACTGCAACCTCTGCCTCGCGAGTTCAAGCGATTCTCCTGCCTCAGCCTCCCTAGTAGCTGAGATTACAGGCACACACCACTATGCCAAGCTAATTTTTGCTTTTTTAGTAAAGACGGGGCTTAATCATGTTGGCCAAACTCCTGACCTCAGGTGATCTGCCACCACGGCCTCTCAAAGTTCTGGGATTATAGGTGTGAGCCACTGTACCTGACCTAAACTAAAGTCTTAATATCAAAGTTTTGCTCCTCTGAGATATTCCTTTAGGACAGCTCTGGTGTATTCATTCTATTTATTGATTACCAACATATTTATTGAGTGCCTAATATGTTCCAGGAGCTCTTCTAGGTACCAGGAACAGAACAGAATAACAGAACCTCATGGAGATAAATCATGGAATTTTCTCACTACATCAGAAGCCCTCGCTGGCAGAAGCTGTTTCTAATCCAGCACAGTTGTAGAATAAAATAAAGATTTATTAGATGAAAACCAACTTTTTTCATGTAATAAAAATTTTGTTTAACTCTACAACTTCCATTTATCATGTAGGTAAGCTCTTTTTTCTTTTAATTTTTATTATGTCATACATTGTCAAGTGTACAGTTCTTGTAAATACACAGCTGCTTGAGTTTTTAGAAATGTGTATACCTGCATTACCACCCTGTAGGGCAAGATACTGAACATGGAACATTTTCAGCACTCTGGAAGGTCCCTTGGTGCCCCATCCCCATAAACAGCAGAGGAAACACTTTATTCTTTTGTGTGCGGCTTTTTTTTTTTTTTTTTTTTTTGAGATGGAGTTTTGCACTTGTTGCCCAAGCCAGAATGCAATGTGTGATCTCGGCTCACTGCAACCTCCACCCCCCAGGTTCCAGCGATCCTCCTGCCTCAGCCTCCCGAGTAGCTGGGATTACAAATACATGCCACCACACCTGACCAATTTCTTGCATTTTTAGTAGAAATGGGGTTTCATCACATTAGCCAGACTGGTCTTGAACTCCTGACCTCAGATGATCCCCCCACCTCCGTCTTCCAAAGTGCTGGGATTACAGGCATGAGCCACCACACCCAGCCTATTTTTGCTGTGAGTTCCTCCATGTACTTGTATTGCAGGTAGTGGCTGTTTGTTCTTTGCATTGCTCTGCAGTATTCCACTGTATGAATGCTTTACAATTTATCTAGTATACTCGATTCACATTTGGGTAGATTCTAGTTTTGGCCATTATGAATAAAGCTGCTATGCCCATTCTATTATGCATGTTTGGTGAATGTGAACATTTGTTGTTGTTAGTGTTACATCTTGGAATACAATGGCTGAATCATAGAGCAGGTATATGCGTAGCTTTCGAAGCTGGTGACAGTTTTCCAGAGAGGATGTGCCAATTTATATTTCCACCAGCAGAGTATAAGAGATCCATTTGATCCACATTCTTGTCAACACTTGGTATTGTCAGTCCTTTACATTTTAGCCATTCTGAAGTGTTTATGTGGGAACTGCACTTACCTGATGACTCATGTTCATCATAATGGATATTTTGATTTCTTTATCTGGATTGTGTGAATTTAGTTAATGTGAATCATTGTCTGCGATCAAACAGTACCAGGCTCACAGAAAGAGCAAAATTTCTGCTTGAAAAGCTAAGACCCTGAACTGAGATGATATGATGGCAAAGTAACCTTGAGAAGCCACACACAAATGTCCATGCACCTCCACTCCAGACACAATTCTTTATTTTTGCCAGAGCTGTGCTCAGTCAACTGGATATCTGTCTTCTTAGTTCCTTCCTTTTGTTATTCAAATGCTTCAACTTGTGGTCTAGATGAAACAGGAAAAGTTCCCTTATCCCCCTCGTAGAACTTGCAGTGGGGGGTGTGACTCGCTTCTTCTGTGCCCTGTTGCTCAAACCTCTAGGGAGAGCATGCAGACGGGCAGGTAGTGTGGAGCATCGACCCCATGGCAGCTTCTAGGGTTGAAGGTTTACAGCTCCTGAGGCCCCAGCGGGCGTGTGTTACGGGGCGATATTTCAGTTTAGCCGTCCATAGGGGACTTGTGTTAATCAGCTCAATTAGAGCCTCTGCCTTATTGAAAGGACAGAGGGCTTTCTCTATCCCGGGTTCTTGACTTAGTGCCAGAAAAATTGGATCACACTTGGGCTTGGAGAATGAGTGCAAGATTTTTTATTGCGTGGTGGTAGCTCTCAGCGAGGTGGACGGGGAGGCCAGAAGGAGGATGGAATGGGAAGGTGGTGGTTTTCCCCTAGAGTCAGGCTGCCCAGCGGCTGGGCTCTGCTCTGACCACCCTGGCCAAACTCCATGTTGTTCCGGTGGTCAATAACCTGCCGGCATCTGCCGGTGCCTCTCGGTGTGCTGTTTCTCCAGTGTGTTCTTCTAGATGTCCAGCCTCTTGTGCCTCTGCCCACTAGGGTCTCAGGGTTTTTATAGGCACAGGATGGGGGCATGGTGGGCCAGGATGGTCTTGGGAAATGCAACATTTGGGCATGAATACAAAAATATCTGTCCTCACCTAGGTCTGTGGGCACAGGCCCGGGGGTGGAGCCCTAGCCTGGGACCTGCCCTTCTCTACCCAGCACTTTCCTGCCCCACTCTCATATCATAGATGCTGACTTGTTCTTCTGTGGCTCTTTCCCGCCTCGGAGCCCTATCATGTAGGCCCCTATATTCTACCAAAACTTCATATGTGAAACAAAAACTTGAATGAGATGAGGCCCAGTGGCCTTTTGTTTAGATTCTCAGTGTTCTTCATCTCTCTTTGGCATTGGCCATTGTCAATGGTCCACTCACTGAAACAGGTTCCTCCATTTCCTTCTACGAAGCTAGGTTTTCCTGATCTTCGCACTCTCTGACCACTCCTTTATTTTCTTTATTTAATTCACATAGTAGTTCTTTACCATGAAGCTCCCAGATCTCAGTCCTTGGATCATGTCTGTTCCCAGTAGTGGCTGGATTCTATTTAGCTGCTTTGTTTCTAGTCTTAGGACCAGCCTGACCCCACATTCTTAGAGGTGTAGCTCCATCCCAAACCTCTCCCCTCTGTGGGCTCCTCACCCTACCCTGACCTATCCACTTTGACTCTCCCAGCCTCTGCCTTCACCCCTTCTGTTTCCCTCCCACTCCTTGGATGTGGCTCATTGTGTCCTCTTCCCATCAGTGACCTTCACCCCCTAGAGAATGATTCAGATATTTATGTCCCCTCCCCATCCCCAGATGGCTGAGGCAACTCTTCTCCTGGTCCAGCCCAGCTTTGCATCCCCTTGCTCTGGCTTTGTCCCCATAGGTGGCTGTCCATCAGTGCAGCAATAGCTAAGTAAACAGGATGGGCACTTACAGGACTGTGGTGTGGACTGGGCAATGCTCCATGAAACAGAAGTTCCTCTCACTCCTTTTCTCTTTATGTAAGCATAGATGCTGCATCCTGGCACACAGAGCCACTTGCTGAATGAAATACATCATGCCTTGGTCCTCTTCCTTGTTCATGAAGGTAACTTTTCTCCGGGTTACTGAGAGAGTGCATGAGAGAGGGCATGGGTGTCCTGTGAGGCTCAGAAACTACATTTGCCCTTTTCCCTCCATTTCAAAGGTGTCTAAAGGTATTGGTGGTTTTGTGACCCCTGTAAGGTATTAGTGGTTTTGTAACCCCCATGGGACGTGTAGTTCTTAACAGAGACAGGTGAGCAGGGCTGAACAGGCTACTACTTACAGCTGGAGAGCAGTGTCTCAGGGCTGAGTGGCCAGGCTGGACATTCTCTCTACTCAGGATGTTGCTCCCACCTGGGGCTTGCATAAATCAACCTCATCCATTCTCGCCCCCATGCATAATAAATCACACTGTGATGGCAAGGTTTCTCCCCTTTGCCGCCTGTGCTAACTCAGGTGAAACCTGCCCCTTACTGTGCCACACTGCATTACTCATTCCCTGGGCATTGTGGCCTCTGAGGTGGAAACTGTCTTTGGAAATGTGTCGCCCTTGGTACGCTCTGCTTGTTTTCTTTAGCAAATTGTAACTAGGTGAAGAGAGCACCAAAGGGAGCCAGGGTCCCTTAGGAATGCCTTGACCTTACCCCACCTTTTCCCAAGGACAAAAGGGCTATGCTTGGCCAAGTTCCCTTAGTGTTGACTGATATGCATGTTACCTCATGTGGAGGTGAGAGGGAACAGTTTGCCTGCCATTTTGGCAAATATAGTAAGTAAAGAGTGGGTCCAACTTGAGTAAAGGATGACCTGCTCACTCATTTTGAATGTGCCAACTTTCAGCCTCCCTAAGTGCAGTGACCTGACATAAACCTTGCCGTTGTGGAGACACCAACACCATCAAAGTCAGCCTCTAAACAGCTAATGCCATTCTGGGCTGGAACACTTGACTGTTTACCTTGGTTTTCTTCATCATTTTATCAGACTTGCTTTAAGTCCCTCTTTTTAAATTAATTAATTAAATAATTTATTTTTCTGAGACTGAGTCTTGCTCTGTTGCCCAGGCTGGAGCGCAGTGGCACGATCTTGGCTCACTGCAACCTCTGTCTCCCGGGTTCAAACAATTCTCCTGTCTCAGCCTCCCAAGTAGCTGGGATTGTGCCCCCATGTGTGGCTAATTTTTTGTATTTTTTTTTTAGTAGAGACAGTGCTTTACCTTTGTTGGCCAGGCTGGTCTCAAACTCCTGACCTTGTGATTGCCTCCTGCTTTGGCCTCCCAAAGTGCTGGGATGACAGTCCTGAGCCACCATTTCCAGCAATTCCCTCTTTTTGAGACTGTTAGATAGTAGAAAATTAATGTATATTGCCCTCTAGTGATTAATGATTACAAACACTTAACTACCAAAACATTTACTGATACTCAATTGTATTAAAAATCCCATTGTTTTATTCTGCATATACAAGTAATGCACACTTGTGTTGGGAATGTAAAGCATATCTGAACCTCTCTTCTGATATTCAGGTGCCTTTATCCAGACGACTACTCTGGAAGTCCACGTGGGTCCCCGTTAGGCACCTCCAGCTTTAGCTTGTCCTGAACCTACTCCTCCAATACTGCCCTAATCTTCCCCTTTTACAAGTGCCTCAGACCCAAATCCTTGAAGTCACCTTTGAGTCCTCCCTGCCTCTCACAGCCTCCGGTCCTTTCAAAACAAACACATGAGAATTTGGGCTTTTGTCAAGGCACTGATTCTATCCTGCCTATCCCAGATACGGTCATCTCTCACCTAAATCCTGGCCACAGCCTCCTTACTGGCTTCCCTGATTCCAGCCTTATGAAACATAAGTCTGTTTTCCACATGGCTGCAGGATGATTCATTTAAAATATAAGTCCAAGGCCAGGCACAGTGGCTCATGCCTATAACCCAAGGACTTTGGAAGGTCCAGGCAGGCGGATCACCTGAGGTCAGGAGTTTGAGACCAGCCTGACCAACATGGTGAAACCCCATCTCTACCAAAAATACAAAATTAGGCCAGGCGTGATGGCTCAGGCTGGTAATCCCAGCACTTTGGGAGGCTGAGGCAGATGGATCACAAAGTCAGGAGTTCGAGACCAGCCTGACCAACATAGTGAAACCCCATCTGTACTAAAAATACAAAAATTAGCCAGGCATGGTGGCACACTCCTGTAATCCTAGCTACTCAGGAGGCTGAGGCAGGAGAATCACTTGAACCTGGGAGGCTGAGGTTGCAGTGAGACTAGATTGTGCCACTGCACTCCAGCCTGGGCAACAGAGCGAAACTTCATCTCAAAACAAACAAACAAACAAACATGAAAATACAAAATTAGCTGGACATAGTGGCAGACGCCTGTAATCCTAGCTACCCGGGAGGCTGAAGCAGGAGAATTGCTTGAACCCTGGTGGCGGAGGTTGCAGTGAGCCAAGATGGTGTCATTGCAGTCCAGCCTGGGCAACAAGAGTGAAACTCCATCTCAAAGAAAAATAATAAAAATACAAATAAATAAAATAAAATAAAAACAAAAAATAAAATAAAATATAAGTCTAGTAGCATCTCTTTTCTCCTCCAAGTCTTTCAAGGACTCTTCCCATTCAGAATAAAGCCAACATCTTTGAAATGGATGTTGAGAGAGAGAGCAAGCTGAATTCTTGTTGAATGGATGTGTTTCTTCTCTGAACAAGTCTAGCTTTTGAGCAGAACAGACATGAAGACAGTGAAGGAGTGCTTATGAAACTGTAGGGAGGGCTGGCGGAGCAGGCTCCAGGCCCTGGGAGCACCCTGTAAGCAGTCCTGTAGAGCTGGGGGCTGGCATTTGCCACTGAACTACAGACTCCAGCCAGCCAGGAAGATTGTTAGTCCAAAGGCCACTGCTGACATTGTGGAGGTCAAAAATTCACCAATTTGTTTGACCTCCAAAGGCACAATAGCTTATCAACTTTCTGTTAATAAGTTACCCAGTAGACTTTTTTTTTTTTTTTTTTTGGAGTCTTGCTCTGTTGCCTAGGCTGGAGTGCAGTGGTGTGATCTTGGCTCACTGCAACCTCCACCTCCCAGCTTCAAGTGATTCTCCTGCCTCAGCCTCCTGAGTAGCTGGGATTACAGGTGCATGCCCCTACACCCAGCTAATATTTGTATTTTTAGTAGAGATGGGGTTTCACCATGTTGGTCAGGCTGGTCTCGAACTCCTCACCTTGTGATCCACCCACCTTGGCCTCCCAAAGTGCTGGGATTACAGGTATGAGCCACCACTCCCGGCCTGGTATTTTGTTATAGCTGCACAAAGAGACGAATACAGGCATACTGGGGGATGTTAGGGATGGACGCTGAGGATTAATTCCTTATATCCACCATAGCCCCTGGGATGAGGTCAAAGTCTGAGGAAAAGGCTCCAACAAACTCTTAGCTAGATGTACTCCTCACATCTTATGTGCTTATGATGAAAAAAGTCTAACTTTTTAAATAGGGATTACTACAACCTCAAGTTTGTGTTCATTGTCTGAGACTGGCTGGTTCGGTACCCTCATTCCTGCACCATCTCGTTACTATGCATGCATTTACAAAATTTAACTTTCAAAGTGCCTCCAACCTTGTTTGTATCTGCAACAGTGATGAGTACAGGAGATCCTTCTGGACATGACTTGTCTTAATATCAGTCTGTCCTGGCACAGTGGCCATACTGTGCCAGGGCCATCTCTAGCACTTGATTAACCAGCAACTGCACAATCTCCTGAACCAAGGCCTCAGGGTCTGCTTGGATGTCATCCCAACCTGACATCTCATGTGCCCTTTTCTGAGAAAATTCCAGAAAATCTTAGATATTCTATGGCCTGGATTTAGTCTTCTCCTTTCTACAGTAACTGTCTCGAATATCAACCTCCTTAAAAAGGAGAGAATAATATCTGGGTCCCAGGAGAACCTGCAGTGTTTTGGCAGTTGATTAATGACTATGCTGTCTGTGCTTTTGCAGTGAGGAATGACCCCTGCAGCTCATTGGTGGATGCTGCTGTCTGAGTAGGGCACGCTACATTTGTGCCTATTTCGTGGGGACTCCACCACAGTAGAAGTCAATTTTAAACTACCTCATTGAGAATGGAATTGCTCATCACCAAAGGCTGACATATGTTGACAGGCTGCCCTGACCCCAGCCCAGGGAGGCTGCAGCCAACTCTGAAACTCAGTTCACAACAGGACAGGTAGAAGCTCTTTTTGAAACATTCATTTGTGTCAGCAGCCTCATTATCAGGGTGAAGTCTTTCGCTGGAAGTCTTCCTACCCAGTGTCCAGGGTTGGGGGAGATCTAACACTTGGGAAATGCTGTGTTCATTCAGTCCCCTGCAGCTGAGCAGTGGTTGCTGTGGACACCAAACATACTCTGCTGTTGGGGCAAATCTGAGGGTGACCTTGGGATGAGGGATCCCAGAGGGTACCTGCTATGAGAGAGGGCACCTGCGAGCCTGCTCAGGGGCTCAAGGCAAGGAATTGGACCTGGCTCACCTCATCATAGCACTAAATTTTCTCTACAGGGGTTTCCACTGGCTCCATTTTGGGATAATGATCCTGAGTCATTCCTCCATTTCTGACATTTATATTCTGGATAAGGATAGGGTGAGATACCATGAGATCACTGTACCTGCTCCAGGGTTCTCTATGATTCTAGGGTTCATCCTTACTTCACCTTTTTGTCATGGACCCCATATCAAGATGATACCTTTCAACAATTGTTTACCCTACTGTCTCCCCAACATGACCTGCATCATTATTGCATCCTTGTACAACAATGTTGCCTCTCATGTGCAGGAACTACATAGCCCGTAGAACACTGGCAGCCTCCCTGGGATATTGCAGCATTAGATGTGATTCAACACCAATTTTATGTCTTTTTAGGGGCTGGGCTGGGATTGGCCAGGTGGGGTGATAGGATTTTTTTCCAGGCTTGGAGTCTGAGTTATGGATTCTGCACTTTGGACTCTGTAGGTTACTTTCATCTCAATGGACTTCTAAAAATACAAACAACCACTCCAGTGGTCATTTTTCTGCTTTTCAAGAAGAAATGAGGCTTAATAGGTCAAATGAGAGGGTACAGTATGAACATGATGTTGAGGGTGTCTCTGTCTTAGGCAGGTCTTCCTTCCCAACTGAGAACGTGGACTGCCTGGTGAGGCTGCCAGAGTGAATGTATCTACACTGGTGCAGGCACTCACAGAAGCACAAACTCTCCAGAGAAAGTCAGAGACTGTTGAACGATACAGTTCCCAGCAAAGCAAACTCTTCTTACCCCATCCATGTGGCCCTCAGTGAGTCTCCTGGTCTTCAGGACTGGTGATCAAGGCTTTTTGAAATCCCATTTGCTTTTCTACTCCATACCAACTGTGGGCAAAATATCAAATGGAGCATGTCAACTAGGCACCTGAAAGGCATTTATGCCTCTCTACTGCTCTTCATGGTAATGTGATCAGAGCACCTCACCCAGCAGCCCGTTGTAACACCTTACTCCATAGGAATTATAGCCTCAACATCTTTGTCTCTTTTCCAAATCTCCTGATCCTGACTGGGATCCTGCCCTGGTTAATGAGTCCACAGGACCCCTGTAGGACACTCACTGGAGGATAGGGACAAGTTCAATAATGAGTTATTATGAGGTTTCAGTGACAGACATGTATATCAACTGTTCTTGATATATGGTGACTGCTCAATCAATATCATCAACACCACCACCATCATCACCACCACCATCACCACCAACACTACCATCATCATCACCACCACCATCATTACCACAACCACTACCACCACCACCATCACCACCAACACTGTCATCACCACCAACACTGTCATCACCATCATCACTGTTACCATCACCACCACGACCACCATTACCATCACCATCAACACTACCATCACCACGACCACCATCACCACAACCACTACCACCACCATCATCACCA